>NW_015537946.1:793632-798606 GCF_001515605.1 Sinocyclocheilus anshuiensis | reverse complement strand
GTACCAGACTTGCTCAGCAACTATGCAGTATTCATGGTAGACCTTTATAGTGCACCATGTTTGGCGCTTTTTTTTCTATATTACACAGTACGTTTCTTCATCCACGTCAATGAAGCATAATGAACAAGCAAATGTGATCAAAATGTCCAAGATGACTCTTCATTCTGTTACTGTACACCGATTGAGAGTGTAAACGCCTAATATGCAATGGGACGGTCCTTAATCCTGAATTTGGACCTTCTGACATTTAAAATGTATCTAATGACTAGCAATTTGATGCTGTATTAACCTTGATGATGTAGTAATTCACTTGTCACATCAACCCCAGGTCAAGCAATATGTTACATTTTACTCACACCATACTGTATGTATGTTTGTATATACATACACATTTATATATGTATATATATATATATATGTGTGTGTGTGTGTGTGTGTGTGTGTGTGTGTGTGTACATAAACATTATGAATCTGGCAATGTGGTATCCATAGTTATCACTCTCAACTCTATTAATTAACAGTAATAATGATTTAACTTTTTAATAGTTGATTGTAAGAAGTTGTTGCTCCCCACAACTTCTGCTTTTTCTAAAAATGGAAATTTGTTACATTTCCTTTCAACATTTCAATAATGAAAGCAGAAATAACGTGTGATAGATTGGATTCCCACATCTCCAACATAAGCGCCACCAATCAGTGTCTAAATTACTGAAAAAGCTATAAATCTTTATCTCTGATAATCTGACTTCCAATTGTTCCCTCTCCTTTTGTCTCTACATTCCCAATATTGTTATTACCATAACTGCCTTGTAAAAAACGTTATTTCATAGAATACATTCAGACAAAACTGCAATAGTTTTGTATAAGGCAAATCATTCAAAGATCGCAAAGAATGACAGAGTTGTAAAAGAGTGAAAAGTAAAAGGTCAAGAAAACAAACTGCAGCAGGACAGAAACAAAAAAAAAGTTTGATGACTTCATTGATATCTAATGAAAAAATAGAAATAAAAAATCATTACACTTCCTCCATACAGTATGCCTGTGTAAAGCAGCTGTGTAGGGAATGTGACACACGCGACCTCAGTATTTAAAGTGAACACATAGCCATGGGAAAGTTTTTAAAGGCAGATTAAATTAAAGCAGTGGCAAATTAAAGCAGCGGCCAAGCTGTCAGTGACAGCATTGCTTTAGGTTTTCAGGAAAGTGAAAGATTTAGCCTCACTTGGTGATCATGATGAACCACCTTTCCACCAATATTTGGAAAATGAAATACCACCATGGAGTCACCCATTAGCTTTAGTTTATGTGGTTTCTTGTTCAAATTGTAGATGTAGAAAGAAAGAAAGAAAGAAAGAAAGAAAGAAAGAAAGAAAGAAAAAATCAGCATGTCTTTTTCCCCCCTTCTTGGATGAGAAATAAAATCAATAGGTAATATGCCTTCTTGGTTAGATTTCTGTGACATTATACAATGATGGGGATTTAAGAGAGGGGCCAAAGTTCTGCTCCACATTGATCGGCAGTGAGAAATTGAGAATAAAGACCTTTCTTTAACTGAATGACTGTGGACGGAAAATTTGCTTTAATAAAATATTGTGTTTAATGTTCCGCTCCTTTGCCCAGACGTCTTTTGTCTTTTCGGTTGCCGGTCAATGTGATTTATAGAAGTTCAATGAGAAACAAAGGCACAATTAACTGAGTCATGCAAGAGAAAATTATCCAGGCTCCATTTGCAGAATGAAATTGACTTCTGAAAATCCAAAAAAAAAAAATATCAATGAGTTGACTGAATGAGCATTTACTGTACTTGTGTGTGTTTTTGGCAGGTTGTCAAATACGAGTGTAAATGGTCACAGCGGGCGTAATAAAGAACATGAAAGTGGTGGTGGCAGGTAGTTCTGACCTGAAACCACTTTGATAAACAGACAGAAAGAGACCTGTTGGCTGTAAAATTATATAAACAAATCACTGTCTGTCTCTGTAGAGGAGACGAAAAGGAATTAATCCATAAATTAGTGAGACCCCCTCCTGCACAAACACCTTTGGCCTCCGCTAGTTTCCTGGCAGTGACAGATCTGTAGCCAGCTAAAAGTCCTGTTTAGGCCATTTATCCAGCTACAGAACCATAAAGCTACAAAATAAATATGAGTGGAGAGCTGTACCCCTGCTGAGTGGCGTTATTACCTGATTACGTTACATTAAAATCATGTAATAACTCCATTTGTGTCAAAAAAAGACCCAACTTCTCTGTTCTGCTTTGCCTATTAGAGATTATTTTACAAATGCTCCATCCAGGGAGTTGAGAAGCGAAGGAATATTAATAAGATGGAGTGCTAGAGCTTACAAAACAGTATGAACTAACAAATTCACCAGTTTTAAGTCATAAGCACTAGCCTTTACTAATTTGACACTAGCTAATGTTGTTTACACACAGAACACAATATGTCCGCTGCTGTGATTTGGCTGTGGGCGAAAATGACAATATGAGTGATTTATTGGAATATATTTATATTAAAGCATGGATCATAAATTGTCATGCAAATAATGACATTTGCATGTCATAGTGATGTGTGGGAGGATATTCCTTGATGAGATTACGTTTTAGAAAGCTTAAAAGACTGATGGAAATATGATATTTTGGTATTATGGTATAGAAGTTTGCCATGAGCAATATATTGAGAGAAGCCAAATGAAAGAAGTAAAATGTGATGGGGTAATGACACGACACTCTTTTTTTATTTATTTTTATTTTTTTTGAGAGACCTAAATTCAAAAAGGGGTGATACAACTGTCCTGATATAATGAAGAGAAATAATAATAATAATAATAATAAAACAAGAACAAGGTTCTTTATTAGTTCTTTAAAAGTGTATCAAGATGTTGATTCTCATATTCTTATAATTTGTGAATTATGATACATTATTTTTATAATGGTAATGTAAATAAGAGTGTACATGATAAAGAAAAGGAAAACCTTTTTAAAATAATCTAGTGCAAAACACATTTTATATAATATTTTATGATTATTTCCTAAAAAAAACAATTCTGTAAACTTTTTTTCTATTCTATATAATAATAATAATAATAATAATAATAATAATAATAATAATAATAATTTTTATATAGAATAGAAAAAAAGTTTACAGAATTGTTTTTTTTAGGAAATAATCATAAAATATTATATAAAATGTGTTTTGCACTAGATTATTTTAAAAAGGTTTTCCTTTTCTTTATCATGTACACTCTTATTTACATTACCATTATAAAAATAATGTATCATAATTCACAAATTATAAGAATATGAGAATCAACATCTTGATACACTTTTAAAGAACTAATAAAGAACCTTGTTCTTGTTTTACTGTATAGTTTTCATGTTTATGTTCCTGTTGGGTTCCTGTTTTTCCTTATTTATTCATGTTCCTGTTTCCCCCGATTAGTTCCCATAGTTATCATTAGTATCTCATTTGTGTCAGGTGTGTTTACCCATTAGTCTCGTCTGTGTTTCCTATTTAAGTCTGTCGCTGAGTTTCTTTCACTGTTCAGTCACTGTTATGTTATGATTTGTTTCATGCCTGTACGCCTGTGTTTGGATTAAAATTTGAATCTTATTGGATCTCCTGTGATTCCGTCTGTTCCTGTGTCCCTAGAAGCGTGACAGATGAATGAACTGCACAAATTGTAAGCGGCGCCCCTTCTCCCCGTATTTTTTTTTTTCGTTTTGAAAGTTTTCTGTTTCTTATACGCTTCAAATCGGGTGATTTTAGGTCAGTGTTTTGGCTGTCAGTCAATGAAGCTCTCAGCTGGTAGGGAATAACACTTCCGGTGCTTCACCACTGAATGGCAGTTTAGAACGCGATAAGCGATCCAGTTATATATATGTATAGATCAGTGGTTATCTCTCATTATTACACTGCTCTGTGGAATACTTGATTCTTGATTCCTGCTCTATTTTCACTCAGTTACCAGATGTAAACTCTCTAGTAAACGCTACACAATGGCAGTGACAATATTGGATTAATAGTTATCGCTATGCCATTCATGGTAGTTTTTAAAAATTAATTTGTGAGTGAATTTATTCAAATTACAACCTAGAAAACATGCAAAGAGTGGAGGTGGGGCTACTTTGCATATGCATATATTTGAGATTTTATGAACAGTTAGACAATATAGAAAAGTCTGTGTGAACTTTCAGTTTCTAATTGGAGCTTTAATTTTAAAGTGCCTGCTGTATACTAATTTTGGATTCTATCACATCTTTAGAGACACTTCAGATGCAGTTTGTGCATGCATGTTGTTTTATATATATATATATATATATATATATATATATATAGGTACATCTCAAAAAATTAGAATATCATGAAAAAGGTCAATATTTTTGTCACTAATTTTTAGAAAGTGAAACCCATATACTATATAGATTCATTACACATAGAGTGAAATATTTCAAGGCTTTATTTCTTGAAATTTTGATGATTATGGCTTACAGATAATGAAAACCCAAAATGTAGTGTCTCAGAAAATTAGACGCTTACATAAGATCAATAAAAAAAGGATATTTTAAACAGAAATGTCAGGCTTCTGAAAAGTATGTTCATTTCTATGCACTCAATACTTGGTTGGGCCTCCTTTTGCATGAATTACTGCATCAATGTCGCGTTGCATGGAGGCAATCAGCCTGTGGCACTGCTCAAGTGTAATGGAAGCCCAGGTTGCTTTGATAGTGGCCTTCAGGTCATCTGCATTGTTGGGTCTGGTGTCTCACAATCCCCCATAGATTCTCTATGGGGTTCAGGTCAGGCGAGTTTGCTGGCCAATCAAGCACAGTAACACCATGGTCACTGAACCAGCTTTTGGTACCTTTGGCAGTGTGGGCAGGTGCCAAGTCCTGCTGGAAAATGAAATCAGCATCTCCATAAAGCTTGTCAGCAGAAGGAAGCATGAAGTGCTCTAAAATTTCCTGGTAGATGGCTG
>NW_015537946.1:789335-793135 GCF_001515605.1 Sinocyclocheilus anshuiensis | reverse complement strand
TTTCATCTGAAAAGAGGACTTTGGACCACTGAGCAACAGTCCAGTTCTTTTTCTCCACAGCCCAGGTAAGACGCTTCTGACGTTGTCTCTGGTTCAGGAGTGGCTTGACACGAGGAATGCGACATTTGTAGCCCATGTCTAGGATTCGTCTGTGCGTAGTGGCTCTTGATGCGCTGACGCCAGCCTCAGTCCACTCCTTGTGAAGCTCCCCCAAATTCTTGAATGGATTTTGCCTGACAATCCTCTCAAGGCTGCGGTTATCCCTTTTGCTGGTGCATCTTTTCCTACCACACTTTTTCCTTCCACTCAACTTTCTATGAATATGCTTGGATACAGCACTCTGTGAACAACCAGCTTCTTTAGCAATGAACTTTTGTGGCTTATGCTCCTTGTGGAGGGTGTCAGTGACTGTCTTCTGGACATCTGTCAAGTCAGCAGTCTTCCCCATGATTGTGTAGCCTACTGACCCAGACTGAGAGACCATTTAAAGGCTCAGGAAACCTTTGCAGGTGTTTTGAGGTAATTAGCTGATTATGGTGTGACACCATGACTTTCCAATATTAAACTGTTTCACAATATTCTAATTTTCTGAGACACTGAATTTTGGGTTTTCATTATCTGTAAGCCATAATCATCAAAATTTCAAGAAATAAAGGCTTGAAATATTTCACTCTATGTGTAATGAATCTATATAATATATGGGTTTCACTTTCTGAAATGAGTGACAGAAATTATTGACCTTTTTCATGATATTCTAATTTTTTGAGATGTACCTGTATATATTGCAGGGGTGGCCAACGTTGGTCCTGGAGAGCCACAGTCCTGCAGAGTTTTGCTCCAACCTTTATAAAAAAATTATCTGCCTGTAGCTTTCTAGTGACCCTTATACCTTGATTAGCTTGTTCAGGTGTGTTTGATTAGGGTTGGAGCTGAACTCTGCAGGACTGTGGCTCTACAGGACCGATGTTGGCCACCCCTGTTCTATATGATGATTGAGTTTAGCAGTGCACAAATAAAGTCTATTAGTATTAATAAACCAGAACTCAGCATGCAGGTATGACACTAAATTGAGTATTTATGTTTTTGTTTAAATGTCAGATTAGAAGAACTAAATAGCAGTTGTGTTGAAGTGCATAGAAGGAATGTTCAACTCAGCAGGGTACTACGGGAATCTTGAAGTATGGTCTTCCACTGATTGGAAACTATTATCACCACATTCAGTCACGCTCAACAAGTTTCCCTCTTGATTACATATGCCAGTTTCCTGTAGGCACAGCTGCACACACACAAACACACTTAAACGCAGACTGTGGTGATTATGCAGACACGGTTAGCGACAGCTTACGTCCATGCCGGCCAGATGTGCAATATTCAAATAAGTGAACAGATTAATTAGGGTGGTGTTTATCATTCCCCATCCCTCCTTCGTAGCTCCAGCTCCCTCTTCCTAGGCTGCGGAAGACACCTCGCCTCATCCCGTACACAACGGTGGATTTAATTAGCCAGCTGACTGAGCCAGAAGTTTAATTATTCACCAGTGTAGCGAGAGGCTATGAGGAGACAGATAAACCACTCTTAAGTGGAGCCAGACGCCCACCCGTAGAAATGCATTGCTAATGGTCCAGACCAGGGGTCAGCTAAGCATGCAAATGCTCCAAAGCCACATAGCAGTGGCCAATTGAGGTTTGCGGGAGGCGAAACTGTGACCTTTCAGCCTCTTTCTGCAGTGTTATATTTCTTATCTTTCTTGCAAAAGTTCTAAAAAGCCCAGTTACAGACATGCCACTTTAAGCCTTATTTAGTTTAAATACAAAACAGGGTAAATCTCATGAAATCGGCCAAGGATACAATATGTCCCAATCTTATTTCACCTCATAATCAAAGGGTAGTAATAAGGCATTTTGAAATGACCATGCCATTAATTTAAAGTGCACGTTTATATTGGTACATTGTAGAAAATCATAGTTTCCTATTTAAACCAGTTTTGTTCAGTTTGTGTAAAAGCAAATAACATAGTAATGAAGGAAGGAAGGAAGGAAGGAAGAATATTTGACAGGTATTTGATATCAGTGTCATAAAATAATTCCTATGTGTATAAAGGCTTTAAGTGATGCCATTTTTGTAACACAAACAAACTGTTCCTGCGCTATTTATGGGCTTCAGTACTGCTCTAAAGATTTGTCCTCGATTCAGCACTGGACAGCTCCTCTGCTGCTCTTTTCTAATGAACACTCTCTGCTGCTTCGGGAAAACAGCTCCATAATGAACCATTTATGATGATCCTGAGTGCATTAGTTGCAGTATTATCCAGCTCCAGAGCCCATTATCTCCAAGTTATAGATCCTGGAGCCATAGACTTACTGAATGACAGATCATTAATACAATACTTCTTGTTGTAGTGAATGCATGAATATACATGCATACTGTACACTGTGTAAAAATGATGATATTTAAAAAAAAAAACAATAATTATGAATGACTGTTAGCTCACAGAGCTGCTCTCTTATGTTCAACATGCTCACAACTTTTATTTTATAAAAAAATAAAATAAATAAAACAAACATTAATACTGTGTATTTTTTAAATAACTGTTTATATATATATATATATATATATAATTTTTTTTTTAACTGTTTTAATATATTTTAAAGTGTATTTTATTCATGTGATGGTGAAGCTGAATTTTCAGCAGCAATTTATCTTGAGTGTAATGTGATTCTTCAAAAAACATTCTAATATCCTAATCTATTGCTCAATAAACATTTCTTATTATTGTCAACATTGAAAACAGCTGTGCTGCTTAGAATGTATGTGGAAACTTCTCTCTCTGTCTCTCTCCCAAGGATTATCTGACAAATAGAAAATTTAAAAGAACAGCATTTATTCGAAACAAAAATATTTTGTGACATTATACTCTAAATGTTGCTTTTGATCAATTGAATGCATTTGTGCTGAATAAAAGTGCTATAAAAAGTAATTATATATATATGGAAATAGTTGTGAAATGACTTATATTTTTGTACATTTTTAAACAGTGATTTTTGTTAACTAACAATAATGAAAAAAAAAAAAAACTTTACAATAAGGCTCCATTAGTTAATGTTAGTTAATGTATTAACTAATATGAACAAACAATGAACTATACATTTATTATATACTTTTAACTACAAATGCTATGATCTATAATTTCACTCCATTAAACGTAGATAATGTCAAACTAAAATCTTCAGTCAATTCAAGGAGAAGAGAAGACAAATGCAGCTGATAAACCACAGCACACCCAAAGGACACGCTACTATTCAAAATTGTCAAGTGGAAGTAAACAGGAGCTCTGAGGAATGATTTGGATACCAGACCCAATTCTCTTCCCGGAGTCTTCCCTATTTTACACACTCATAAAACAAACAAACGCTAACGACACATGCATCATGTGCCCTTTTAGTCGAGCGCACAGGTCATGCAATAGGTTAGCTGAAGACAGACAGATGGATATTTATATCCAAAATATAGTGAAAACACTATTAATTAGCACAGTAACACGATCGGCAGTTTAAGACATTAACTTGTAAGCACAAAACGCAAGATCTTCTCTTTTCAGTATAAATATGACTTTATTGGATAAATCTAAGACATATAAACTAGTCTAACACATAAACTCACACATTCACACAAGTTGCAGGAAGAGAAAAATTGAAGAAAGAATGAGTTTAATAGAATGAAAATGTGAAATCCCAAGTTTATAGCAATATGTGCAATTGCATAGACCTGAACAACCATCAATCACTTAATTAACCCTCGAA
>NW_015537946.1:781001-789292 GCF_001515605.1 Sinocyclocheilus anshuiensis | reverse complement strand
TTTTCCCGCTCTTGCAGAGTATAATTTTGGACATGATTTCTATAACAACAATATGATACATTTGACAAAGAATTGATTGGAAGAAACGTTTCAAGCAAGAAGATTCAAACACACATACTAAACATGAATATGAACCCTTAAGCTATTCAATAGTTATTAAAAAGACATACACAATAAGTGATTAGAACATGATAGTCAAATGTGTGGGTTACATACATGATATGGAGTTAAATGGACAGAATTTGACAGCAAAGACTTATATAATGTTATTTTGTCATGAAGTGTCCAACATGCCATACTTTTTTTTTTTTTGTGAATCATCCGGGTATTTAAAGTGCACGTTTTCTTTGTTTGGGAATTGTCAGCTTGAAAACATTACTCACACTATTTATATTACAAACCATCATAGAATAGTGCATACGTATGCAATTTGGGACGCACCTAATGTTTGCTGAAGGGAAAAACTGCACTCTGCAGACTTCTTTTTAACCTATATAGCTGTTTACAAATACAGAGTTCTGGCATGAAACTCTAGATGGCGCAGTCCGATACGTGTAAGCCAGAGCACGCTCAAAGAGCGCTAAAAAGCAGCTTCAAAACGCGGTGGCAAAAAGGCAAGGAAAAACCTAAAAGCATGACTAAAGGCTAGAAGCAATGACTTGAAGATAAAAGCTAAAAAGCGTAATTTGATGGTGTCCTGAGTGTTTAAACTGGGCTGTGGGACACCTCCCAAATGGTATCTTGACCAATTAGATATTGTCTTTGCTCGGGGTGTTGTATGTGTCACGGTGCAGGGCTCTGCAGACTTCTTTTTAACCTATATAGCTGTTTACAAATACAGAGTTCTGGCATGAAACTCTAGATGGCGCAGTCCGATAGGTCCAGCTCAATCTGACCTGGTGACATCATTGTTACATGGCAGCTGATTGGTTCTCTCCTGTATCGGTAGCCAATGAGCTCGCTGCTCAATATTCAAATACCTGGATTTTGTTTGCTGTAGCAGTTGATAGTGCACTTCAGAGCAGCCTAAATGAACATCTAAGGTAAGTGAATGCTCTTTTAATCCACGTCGCTGTGTATATTTGCATGGTCTGCCTAGTTGAATACAAAATGAGCAACCGTAAACAATTTTAAACTAAGTGTCATGTTAGCAGTTTGCATTGAATGCAGCAGCAAAATATTAAACAGCAGCATTTAGCATGTTTATACATCTGGAGCAAAAGGCAGTTTAGAGCTTGTAATCGCTCTGAGGACACATTAATAGTAAGGAACATGAAAACAGGTTAAATGAAATAAGCATTCACACTTGTGTATGCATTTCAACTGGGGTTCTCCATATACATCGGTGATTATCCCGATGTTCACGTTCGTTATTTCTAAGGTTGATGTTTTCATTGTGATGAGTTCGTGGTTGATTTCAGTTGCACACAGTGTCAGAAGCATGCGCTTATCACAGTCACATCAACAATAGTGTTGCGGGAGAAGGGAATTAAGAGTTATCGTTATGGTTGTTGCAGTTCTGAGTGAAATGCATTATGTGTAGTGTAGTTCGGAGAAATGTGCTCATGTGACGTGTGCTATCGCTGTGCTGTGTAATTCAGAAAACGGAGAAAGAACATTTATATTCTGCTTTATTTGTGCATTCAAGTCAGTCCACCCACCCAGGAGTTTGTGCACTGTAACCCTGATAACTTTATCTACACGAGAGAGTAAAATGGCATGCATTGGCTAACTTTGTCCATCTCATCATTGCACATACACAAATTAACGAGCTGTTATGCTGCCGCTGGGACTGATGAAGTGTAGAAAGTAATAGCAGATATTAAATGACTAAATTATTATATTTGCTCAGGTGGATGCTGGGGTCTTATCTATCGAATTGCAACGTATATCCATTTTGTTAATTAACATTACACACAGTGCGCGTCTAATTAGAGTTAAGCCAGTCGGCATGGTAGCCCAGGCACACATAGTCGTAGGCCATTATTGTTAAGCCGGTCAGCGTGGTAGCCAAGGCACACATAGTCCTAGGCCACTAGCATTAAGCTAGTACAAATGTATTGGCAATAGATCTGCTTTGTGGGGGATGTCTTGTCTTTCCTTCTCTGTTCATCTTCATGTGTGTGAATACATGCGTGTCCAATGACGCAGCAGTTTATCCTTATATTCAGCGGCATGCATATTTTGGCTTGTATTGTTTTGTGTAACGTCTCTCCTACTTTGTGGGGGTTGTTCATATGTGTTATATGTGCAGCAGCAGTATTTCATACATGCTTACAGCAGCATGTTGTGGATGTATTGGTAGTAGCAAGTCTTGGTACTTGCTCTGCCGCAGGAGCAGCAGCATAGCAGATCTATTCCGCCAAGACCAAATACATTAGCATTGTCATGTACATTACCATGCCAATCCCTCCGAGAGTTGTCATGACAGAAATACAGAGTTCATCATTGTCACATGGCAGCTGATTGGTTCTCTCCTGTATCGGTAGCCAATGAGCTCGCTGCTCAATATTCAAATACCTGGCTTTTGTTTGCTGTAGCAGTTGACAGTGCACTTCAAAAACCCTTCACCATCCCCAGCTCCACCAGTATAGATCTGCTACGGGGTGATTCATGTATGCTACATGGGGGTTATTCATATGTTATATGTGCAGCAGCAGTATTTCTTACATGCTTACAGCAGCATGTTGTGGATGTATTGGCAGTAGCAAGTCTCGGTAATTGCTCTGCCCCAACAGCAGCAGCAGCAGCGTAGCAGATCTATTCCGCCAATACCAAATACATTAACATTGTCATGTACATTATCATGCCAATCCCTCCGAGAGTTGCCATGACAGAACTTAACTTCACCATTTCTTTCTTTCTTTGAGATTGCGTTTATTTGATAGGTTGTCATATATATTTCGTTTTGGGTTAAACTTCAACCCGAATGTATTGGCACAAAAAAACAGGTGCCTATACATTTCTGAAAAATGGTATTATGTTGCTTCTTGGATGTTCAAGTCGCAGAGTGAAATTTCGAGTAAACTGCACTAAAAGCATTTTCAGTAATGTTATTCGAAACAGATGAATGTGAACTCTGACTTGTTATTATGTTGATGTCATATGTGTCATATGTCATACGCATTGTAGCAGTTTAGAAATGAAATATCAGTCCCACTTTATATTAGGTGTATTTAAATGCTATGTACTAAATAATAAAAAAATAAATTGTTAGGTACAATGTACCTATTGTGTTCATGTTGACTTGAAAAACAGTTCTGCTGCTATTGAGGTGGGATACGGGTAAGGTTAGGAGCAGGTTCGGTGGTATCATAGGCGCCAATCCCGTGGTTCCAGGGCTCGAGCACTCATGGAAAAACGCCAGATATGCGCCATTAATTTGAACCCAGTTATATATTATTGTGTGTACATAATATTTCTTATAAAAGCTGTCGATATGCTTTACGTTAATTTCTTATGATTAAGCTCCGTTTTTTTAACTGAAGATTGGGAGAAATGTGAATTATTCGTTAGATTTTAACGAATCGTTAAGTAAGAATGTCAAAACGTTTTAAATTATTATTTATTAGAGCTGAATTTTTTTTTTTTTTTTTTAAGTATGCTTTTCTATAGCCAATCATGATTTAAAACTGAGTATATATAATATTTTTCTTAGAAGCAGTCAGTACGTTTTATATGATTGTTTTTGTATTTGGTTGTGTCCATCTTGTGTTCGTGTTTGTAACTTGTGTCTTGTGTCCGTTTTTGTAACTAAGAATCTGGAGCAATACAATTATTTGTTCTATTTTAGCTAATTGTTAATTGAGAATATTATGTTTAAGTCATTATTTGTTCATGCAGAGATTAATTTAAAAAATGAAAAGGTGTGTGTGTTTCTAACCAAACTGTATACTCAAAAAACGAATGTTTTTTTAAAGGTTCTTTACATGCAGTAATGGTTTAGCTTTTTTTAATTATTACTTGGGTTTATGTATAAACATACTCAGTCACATTGTGAAGGGCTCACATACTGTCCATATTTGCTTTTGGCCTTCATAAACACAATTGTTTTTACATAAACACATGGATGGACACACTGTAACTCTAAACTCAACTGTGTATTTCAGATGCATCAAATCCTACAACATCATCATCTGTAGAGAAAAATCGCTACTTATTCACACCAAAATGATGGACTTAAAGACATCATACTGATTGGATTGTGATTGTTTCACTGAAACTTGGTTTTCATCACATCTATTTTTTGTTCTTATGTTGTGTTCAATGTCAATTGTCATTCATTAATGTATTCAGCTAATAACTGTTGTTAAGAGCACTGACCATTTTGCATGTCAATAAAAACATACCTATTTCACACAACATGCTGCTGTTGTTGTTGTTTTACTATAAAACCTTAACCGAGGCTACACTCTAAGATGCCTCATTACTGATTTTCTGGAGCTCAGCCATCCAACTACACAGACTGTCAACACTCTCAACAGGTAAATTATTTATTTCTTAAAATGTCTATAAATTATAACTTTCAAATGCTAACTGGTTTCCTATGTCTCTTCTCTTGTTAGTTTAAGAGAACATGTAAGTGTGACCAGCTCTATTCAGTTAAGGATACTCTCCACTTCTTCACTAAGTAAGTAACAAAGATATTGCATTTTTGGTCCATTTTGTTAGCTACAGTATTTTTCATTATTATAGGGTTTATGCATAAACATACCCTATCCCTTGACTTTATATTACTTTTTCCTTTTAACATTGTACAGTGCTCACATACTACTTTTGGCCTTCATAAACAATTGTTTTCACATAAACAAATGAAAGGAGACCAACTATATATCTAAACTCATTTGTGCCTTCCAGATGCTGTCACATCCTACAACCTCATCATCTGCAGAGAGAAACTGCCATTCAATCACACCAAAATACAGACAATGATTAACTTAATGGCATCAAAGAGGATTGTGAAGATATTTCACTGGAGCTTGGTCTTTAATACACTATTTTATGTTCTATTTTGTTTTATTTCTTTAAGCATTTATTTATGTTCAATGCCCATTGTCATTCATTAATGTATTCTGCTATTAACTGTTGTTAGAACACTGTCATTTTTGCTACAAATTTACGTCATTAAAAAAATATAAAAGTACCTAATTGACACATTGTTGTTGTTGATTTTATGTAAAACCCTTAATAGACACTTCAAGGTATTATAAGACCAGGCAGATAGAAGGGTAAAAAACCATATTGATAAATAATGTGTACAAATAATACTAATATTAATGATATTAACACTAATATTAATGAAAAACTATCATTAAAAAGGTTATTTATAACACCAATAAGGTCCTATATAGCATTTTCAAAGCATGGTTCTATATGGAACCCTATAAAAAAGGTTCTATTTAACTAAAAAGGGTTCTGCTATTGTTACAAGCCTAAGAACCCTTTTCTGGTACTGTTTAGAACCATTTTTCTTAAGAGTGTAGGTGAACACGCTGAGCATTCATAATATTTTTATTAGGCCGCCTGTTGAAGATGTCAGTATGTTTCTTGTGAATTTATTGTGTCTAGCTCCGTTTCTGTAACTGAAGAACTGAAAACACATTGACTGTCACATCAATCATAAGTGAGCATGCATGCAATATTTACAGAATACAATATTTACAGAAGCTGTCAATAAGTTATCTACAAATCATTGTAACTTAAGATCCTGAGCAGGATTAATTGTTTGTTGTGAGTTTGAAAAATATCAAGAACAAGAAAAAGAAAGTGGCGCCTATGGGGGGTCTGGTTAGGTAAAAGAGGTCTAGATATGGTCAACAGTGTAATTATAAATGTAACTACAGAAATTAATTACAGATTTAATTACAGGACAGTATTTTCAAATATAAGTACAATTTAAAAAACATGTACACAACATGTACATTGTATCAAATTATTAATTTAAATGTTAAGTATATGGTAGTTAATACACTTAATATAAAGTGGCTCCGAAATGTCTAATCTGTTTTATTTGAAACAGATGAAAGTAAATTTGGCAACATTTGATCATGCTGGTTGTGGCAATTCAGAAATGAAATGTCAAGTGAGAGATGCTAAATTTTTATTTTAGCTTGCTTCAAAGAGTTTGAGCTCTTTTAACGTGAGTCTTATTACATGGGATGCTGTACCAAATTAATTATCAAGCAAGTTGTATATGTCAGAATAGCCAGACATATGAAGCTATGTGGTGCAAATGTCACAATGTATTGTTTTGTAATAATCTGCCCCTATAATCATAATTTGTGTGAAAATCAATAAAAGTTGTTGGTGTTTTACAGTCAGTGATCATTTCAGTTGGAGACTGCAGTGAATACTATGCATAGTTGCTCCAACAGGGAAAGAAAAACTAAAGTATTCACATTCTTGCAACTTACCAAAAAAGTTTCCAATTGCAGAGGGATGGATTATGGCAGTTATAAGAGAGAGAGAGACGTTAAATTGTCAGTCACTCCCTCAGAAATTATCATTTTATACATATAAAGTATGGCCTTTGAAAAAAAAAACTGAAATATATAGTAAAAACTTACTTTACGAAGCTAATTATTGCAGAAAGGTGTCTACATTTTGTGAAAAAGATTAAAATCAACAGTGTGTCAAGGCTTTTGTGCACTTCCTGGCACTCAGATGCATATGTAGGCAGTAGACAGCTCATTAGGCTTTCTAACACAGTTACTGTGTCCCATCACTCTCAAGAGGATACAAGTTAAACTGTTGGTAACATCATCACTTTGATGGAAAGAGTTATTAGTTTCGGTATATTCATGTTTTCATGTATGCATACCTGCATGGGTACCCAGTGAACGGACAACACGATTGCATCATGCAGTTGTTGAGTCACAGTATGTACATTCAACTTTTGAACTTCTTAACTTGTGGCTCAAAGTGGATCAAGTGCAGATCAGTCCTGTTGAGTTTTTTTTTTTTTTTTGGTATGTAGTGTCCTTTTTCTCTCTGTCCCTATCTAATACATGATTCTTCAAACTGTATTTTTGTCAGTGTCAATCCATTCATTATTGTCTCCTTCTCTCTGTGTCTCATTCAATATTTCTGCCATTAATATCTCATATTGCTATTCCTTGGTATTCTCCCTTGGTCTCAGCTCTTGAATATGTCTGTCGTGGCCTCTGCTATGACTGTGTCATTGAAGGGGCTTAAAGAAAAAGCCCTCACTGATATCTGCCAGATTTTTTCCTTCTCACGTCATGAGCTACTCTCTGTGCTGCTGGTACTCGATATATTATTTCAAAGTATGAGGCAACGCAATAATAAACCACAGATAAAAGTACAGTGGCGTGACACTCAAACACACGCAAGCATCCATAGTTGCAAACACGGAGATGTAACACCTGAGAGTTGGTCCACATGTGCTTTCAGTGATGGCCAGAAAGATGAGAAGTACTGAGAGAACCCTGTGACCTTAGTGATGTTGAACAAGACACTAATTCTAGAGTCATAGGCGGAGCATGTGTAAAGCTGAGCCTTCCCCTGGCCACGGGGACTTGGGGCAAAAATGCCACTAAATTGGACAAAAATGCCCTTGCACAAACAAATTAAATCTATTACGTCTGTTGCTAACAAAGTGAATATGAATAGACAGTTAGACGTTTTTACAGTGTTGCACATTTTAACCAATCACACACAATTCTGTTGAGCTTAGGAATGCAATGGCCAATCAGAAGCGTTCCGATGAGTCATCGTTCAAACTCATCAGTTTCACTAAATTGGACAAAAATGCCCCTGCACAAACAAATTAAAACTATTACGTCTGTTGCTAACAAAATGAATATGAATAGACAGTGTCGATTGCGGCATTAAATTAAGATCTGCTCATGTTGCACCGTATGTCATTTTAGGCGTTTTTACGGTGTTGCACATTTTAACCAATCACACACAATTCTGTTGAGCTTAGGAATGCAATGGCCAATCAGAAGCGTTCCGATGAGTCATCGTTCAAACTCATCAGTTTTGTTGAGTGCGCGCGCATTCGCTGACTGAATTACGGACTCTTGCGAATTCTCTCATCATAAACAACAAGGTGCAGATGTATGTACAATGTAAGTAAGAGATTAATTTCACAGTGTATACAGCTTCAGTGATTATAACGATAGTTTTGTTTTTTTGAAAGTGCTTAAACTCGCGATAGATCAATGTTACTGATAATGTCACTTTCTATATATAATTTACTCGCTGTTTGAATAACCGTGGAAAGGAAACGTTATATAATTATCAATTTCTAATGTTTTTATTAAAGG
>NW_015537946.1:779771-780016 GCF_001515605.1 Sinocyclocheilus anshuiensis | reverse complement strand
CGTCCTCTTTTGGAAGGCCAAACAAAGTAGTTTCGCTTTCACAACGAAACACACAGCGGCTTGAGTGAGCGGCGCCTGGCGAATTCGACGAAGGAGGCTTGCGGCAACCACATGTGACACACCCCGGGCTGGACTCTGCTTCGTCCACGGTGAAAGCCAATCCGGAGATTGACAGCGCGAAGTTGATGTATTTCCTCAGCGACCAGCACGGATCAGCTCCAGGCATGAAGAAGCGGATATCGTCC
>NW_015537946.1:767188-774643 GCF_001515605.1 Sinocyclocheilus anshuiensis | reverse complement strand
TTCTTTGCGTGAACATTTGGGCGGCGTTATGCAAATCTTCCCACATAGTGAGGTAGATATGTGGGGGCGTGTTCGAATGAGCCGTTTTAGGTAGGCGTGGTTGACCCTTAACTTTTATAAAGAATATCTCTTTGGATTTGAGACTTTTGTCTTTGCAACTTTGCAGATCTTCTTTATGCACCAAGAGCTTGTAACACTCCAAAGAGAAAGGAAAAATTGAAATCGCATCATATGACCCCTTTAAACTGTAATCACGTTAAATACAAATTCAGTCCCATTAAACATTTTTTTTAGCCTACATGACACCCATGTCTGGTTCTTGCCTAAAAAGACGGTTTATGATGTTTAATACATTTGGCAGCTTTTAGCCTTACCCTGGAGTTTGTTCACCCTCTGCCTATGTCTAGAGTGTTGAAGTTCAAACTTCAAGTTATATTAGGTAAGAAACATTTGAGTCAGAGCCGTGACCTTGCAGTTACTATATTCAAACACATTGAGCTGCAATCAGTGATTTTTGTCATTTATTTTCATCTAAACATCATTAACATTTTCATCTCATTTGCACTGTATTTCAAATTACTGTGTTGTGTTTAATAGTAGGCCCATTTTATGCAACCAAAATACACACAAATAATATTTTTCACAATATTTGGATAATTTGACAAAATTACAGGTTGATTGGAAATGATGGCATGTGATGAGGTGCACCTGGAAGAAGGGGACAGTTAATCCAAAAATCACAAATCTGCCATTATTCACTCACCTTTATGTCATTACAAACCCGTATACTGTGCAACACAAAAAAAAATATTTTTTTCAGCTTTTTTTCCATACAAAAATAATTCATAATGATCATGTCTGTTAAGCTCACAATAAAAGCCCACTTAAGCAGCAGAATAAAAAGCACAAAAAAATCCACATGACTTTTTATTTATTTATTTTTTCCTGAAATGACCCAGTAAATAAATTGAAATGTACTATTTACTGAATCAGAAAGATTTGTTCACAAGTTCAACTCAGTGATTCAGTAACAGCAGTTTAACAGTTTAACAACTGTGTCATGTATTTAAATTGCATTTTTATATTGGCCTAATCGAAAATCATGGTTTTCACAGAAGGAAGACATTACATAAGGGTGTGTAAATCTTGACAGAATTGTCATTGTTGGGTGAACTACTCCTTTAAAAGTCAATCCTAAGCATAAAGAGGCCACCCAGGACATCCATTTCCCACAAGTCAATGGTTGATTCACTCCAATTTGTGTGAGAGATGGACATGTTTTTCAGAGGAGTTAGGAGGATTCTCATTCTCACTGTTTTATTGATTGCTATAAAAACACCAACTTAAAACTAGGCCAGAAATTACAATCCATCCTCCAAGCCTTCACTAAAACATCCCCATGATTCTTCAAACCATATGATTTAGTTCACCCCTTAAGTCCCACAGTCATTCTTCATTATCTCAGCTGACCTCATCAGACCCCAGTGAAGCCTCATCCTTCTTATGAGTCTTAAACACTTTACCCTTTCCCTCTATTGAGCCAGATGATGCACTGATAGATCCTGATAGATCCAAAAACAAACAAAAAAAACCTCTTCTTTTTCATGTCTTTTCACATACATCCTTTAGTGGAAGAGCAAATAATGCAGAGAGATTGTATTATGAGGATCAATTCAACCTTGGCGTATATTGGTCTCAAGGTAAATACAAACAGAAGCAAGACTTTCGACCAGAATCCCTTCAGCTCCTCCTCAGCAGCATTGGAAGCTTGTTCACAAACAGAAGGAGATTTCGGTAGAGTAATTACTGATTCCATTCTCCCTCACACCATCAAAGCCCTTGACTCAATTAACCAGCGTAAGCGGATCTCCTGAAGAGGGAAATTTGCCCAGGCGCCATCTTTTGAAGTGCAAAAATCGAGCAAAGCGAGCAGCGCTCAGCATAGCCAGATTTGTCGGCTTTATCATCGAGTATGCAACAGTGAGCGGTGCTCTTGCTTTGCAAATTGCAGCGACTGAAAGCAAAGGTACTAAATTATCTACCCAGAACCTTCAGAAAGGACAAGTAAGCACAGTTGCTGAGAAAAGAGTGCTTTTGGTTATCATATTCAACATGCGTAAACTTCTACTTCTGAGAACTTTAGCCCAGAACTCTCAGTTCATAGCACCTGAGGTAAGGACGGTTTACACTGTATGTAATCCTCATCAGCAAGCGCTGCCAGGAATGGGGAAATAAATGCTATGTTTTGGCTTCAGCTCAATGTGGAGGCTGCATATCTAGATAAGCCATGATAATTATGGCAGGAATCACCCAGGGACAATTCATGGATGTGTGCAGTTCAATAGTGTTGTCTTTACGGCAATCGAATTAGAGTTTTGGGGGAGCATTATCTGTGAGACACAGGCTTTTTGTCCCTTTCCCCAAGTTTGTGCCAGTTGTCTGATTACAAAATAAAGCCAGTTAGACCCTTCTGGTTCCAACAGTTCTTCTACACTTGGAGGCGATCATATTGCAGTTATGGCTCCAAGTACCTGAAAATCTAACAGATGTCCCAAAGCATGAGACACACTAATCTCTGAACACTCTGTGATGTGAAAGTATTTGCATGGCTGCCTTTTGGATGGATTATGATGAAAGGCGAATTGAAAACAGAAAAAAAAAATGAGTAGGCATGCCACAATAACAGCTTTTGTTGGACGATACATTGTCCCAGAAATAATTGCGATAAACAATATTATTAATTTCGAGACAATTTTATCCCACTGATATAATCGTAATATAATAGCATAATAATGCAAGTGCAAGATCCTTTACAAAAACAAGAAACAAACCTGTTTATAGTGTGATATTCCTTAAAACATGTTTAAATAAATTGTATTATTATTATTATTATTACTTTGAGAAGTACATCTTACTATACAATAGTAATATATTTCTATCAAAGATTTGGTAACACTTTAGAGACCAACTCCCACTATTAACTAGATGCTTATTAGCATGCATATTACTAGCACATTGGTTGTTTACTAGTACTTATAAAGCACATAGTAATGCCTTATTCTGCATGACCATAATTTAGATCCTTTAATCCACCCTATACCTAAACTTAACAACTACCTTACTAACTATTAATAAGCAGAAAATTAGGGGGAAAGTGGGAAAAAGTAATAGTTAATAGTGAGAATCTGTCCCCAAACTGAAGTGAGACCAAAATGTATGTATTTATTTATTTAGGGCATTTGTAGTGAAGACCCTTGAATTTATGTGTGTTTTTGATGATAGTTTTTATCAAATGAAATGGTGAAATGTTCCAATTTGATTATTTGTACAGCCGTACTTTTAATTAATCAAAAATTAACAAAATTCTATGACATCCTGCATTATATAATAAATTACATTATTATAATTGGATTCCACAATCATGTCCGTGTTTTCCACATCACAGAAATCAATGGGCCATACATGTTTGACATAACCAGTCAAACCAGTATAGGACTCTTGAGAATTTAAGCCAGACGTTAGTTTTAGGATAGCTGTATTGTATTTTAGGTTAGTTTAGTTGCCACTAATTTTAAGCAAAGTCCACATACTTTATGTAAACAAACAGGCATGTAAACACAATAGGCAACATCAAGGTCCATTTATCATACGCTAATGTAATTATCGTGACAGGTCTACTTTTGCGAGAGCAAATTGGGTCTAAACTCTTGATCAGTTAATACCCATATTCCAAACTTTTGAAACCAATGACCCATATGTGACCCTGGACCTCAAAACCAGTCATAAGGGTCAGTTTTTGAAATTGAGATTTATACATCATAAATGCAATGTAAATATACGAAATAAGCTTTCCATTGGTGTATGGTTTGTTAGGATAGGACAATATTTGGCCGAGATACAACTATTTGAAAATCTGGAATCTGAGGGTGCAAAAAAAAAAAAAAAAGCGCACAATGAATGCAACTCTTGGAGAGATAAATCACAATGATCCATATATAAACAAACACACAGATATGTCTCTCAGACCCAAGGGGGATAAAACCCTTCCTTCAGTGGTGGCAGCATGCTGTCCCTAAAGAGCAGCAGAGGAGCTTAAACTGAACGTGAGGTGGATATTTGCACTCAGTTCTCCCTCTTCTGTGATCCAGACTGACATATCCGTGTTGTTGCCGCTGTCCGGGCACAGAAAAAGAAGCCAATGTTCTCAGGAGCAGCTTTTCTCTAGCTCTCTGTGCAGTTAAAGTGAAGTTCAGTTGTGGTGTCAGTTGCAAGTTTGTGCCTTGAACCTTGCACACAAGACATGTGTACCTAACAGGCTATGAGGACACACAGTAGAATTCTATTGGTTTGAATAAATAATTATTTATAAATAAATAATTTGGCATGTTTGAATGAAGTCAGATTTAGCTAGCTAGGTATTGGGAAGTAGGCACACACATGCAAACAAGGATTGGAAGGAAGATGGTGCTGAGGTCCACCTTCAAAAACATCCGGTCCTCCTGCTCAGAAAAGATTGGCGAAAATGTAACCTGCTGTGAATGAAATCTGTCACAAGTTCTGATATAAATAAGTTAACATTTTTCCTTTTTTTCCTGCTTATAACAAGTTAATAATTTTGCAAAATGTATAATTTATCTTTTTGTTATTAATATAATCATATTAATATGATTTGGATTATTTTTTCTATATATATCTTCTATATCTTTCCTAGTCTCTAAAACCTTGTTGCATTGCCAATTTCTGTCTGATTGATGCATGTGGGTGAAATAATGTATGAGAGACAGAGAAAGGCGGTGAAAAAGAAGCTTTGTCAACTTATATAAGACGTAAAGGTCACTGGTTTTCATTTGATGTGGGCATAAAAGATAACAACAGCTGAACAGAACTCTGAGTGGAATACACTGCTTGAGCTGCCTTGTTTTACTAAATATTATCCATTTCTGCACATTTGATAGTCATCATAATTTACATGTACCATAGACATGTTGCATAGGACATTGTGGGTGGTTGCCAGAGTGTTGTCAGTGCATATGAAATATGGGTTGCTATGGTGCTCTGAGTGGCATGTGTTTATCAAGTCAAATAAATAAATAAAAACCATCCTCAGGTGTACATCTATAATATACCTGTCCCTAGGTATTGTTTGGGTCCCTCTTTAAATATGGTGACCTCATACATATATTTTATAAAAACAAATAGAGCAATATTTTAGGCCAGATAGGGAAAAGTATTTCAATTTTAAAACAAATTTTGGTCTCTATGGCTCTAATCAAGACCTTAACTATGACTTGAACATATATATATATATATATATATATATATATATTTTTTTTTTTTTACACTTTTATTTAATTTTTTAGTGGTTGGGGGTATTTTATTGGTACATTTAATGGTATTTTATTTAAAGGAATTAAAGGATTTGAAGGGATTTAAGAGAACATAGGAAGAAGAAAAAAATAAAACAAAAAAAGTAGAAAAGTAGAATATATTATAATGCATTTGAACTATCTGCAAATATTTTATTTTAAAATATAATAATAGCATAATAGTCCAAACAACTTTAGTAATATTATAGTTACACCTCAGGGAACATAATAAAATAAATAAAAAACATGTCATGACCCCTTTAAAACTGAAGTGTTGCACTTTCATGTTCAGCTTCTGAGAACAGTAAAGCTCGCTTTTCCTCGAATCGATAGGCCATCTCAATCATTTTGGCATTTTAGGCAGATTACCCTCAACAAATACCGTTTTATACTTTTTTGTCATATTAACAACACAGAGAGCAGTGCGTCATGGAGTGCAGCTGATCAGAATATCAATTATTGAAGGAAACAATCAGGCCATATCTAATTATTGATGGGACTTGTCTATACTGGTTACGACCCTGGCTCTATCAAAATAGATTTTAGCATCCCAACAGAGCAATATCGCCTCAATCATCGGTGTGGTGTTTCTGCTTTCCAAGCACAAGCAAATGAGGGGAATGTTCAAGAAACCTGTTTGTAAGGTAATTGTAGTGACACAGAACTTACTCACTTAACCTTTAACAATCACCACTAATTATGTAAACATTTGTCTAGTGTGTTAAATTGGCCTGAAAACAGAAGATTACACAATCTTTGGTTCTGTTAGGGTTCAGCATGTCCCATATGGTCTCAAAGCGCAAGGATACTCCCCCCTCTCTATTCCCGTCTATTTCACCGGCGCTCTCTCTCTCTCTCTCACATGCACTCGGCTGGGCTTGAGCAGTGGGAAACGATGCAGAGGATGAGTAATAGTTGTTGATAATCAGCAGAGCGTCTGGCTCTATCAGCTCATTTGAGGCTAATACCATTTGCTGAGATGCATAGCAATGCAGGCTGATGAAATTAGCCTTTCAGCTGTGAGCTAAAGCAGCAAGCCCTTAAACAAGACCAACTGGATTACCGTGAACAGTCTCATGCTGACAACCCCATCAGTACACGTCAGGACCCACCGGCCAGAGCCTGGAGAGGAAGATCACAATGCTCTGGGTTTTCCTGCATGTTTACGAGTTGCTACAGCATGCAATAATGGCTGGCCAAATGGGTGTCCCAAGCAGAACTTTAACAACTTAAACCAGAGGGTTTACCGGTTTTAACTGGTTTAAGCTGGTGTTCAGCTGGTTTAAATGGTCAGCCAAATGATCTCCCTTCCCGGTCCAGGTGGAAAGTACCCAAAACGTCATTGAAACCAGCAAACTTTAGACTTTATGTAGCTCCGCCCCTTTTCAACACTGCACTCATTTTCTTCCATCTTCCAGATTGTATTTCCACAGCATGAAGGTAAGATCTTACGGATTTAAAAATTAAACACTCGTTTTAAAATGTTCCCGGTCTACTGACATTTGTTATGACATCTGCTTCAAACGTTACAATGCTCATGATAAATTGTGTTAACTCTACAAGTAAATCCGAATCACCAGCTATTCTTCAACAGCAACACAATAGAAATATACAGAGCTACTGCAAAAAAAAAACAAAAAAAACAAAAACAACAACAAAAAAAAATATATATATATATATAGGGATGCACCGATACCACTTTTTCCAGTATTAAACTGTGTCAGAACAAATTCAGCTTGATAATGTCAGATAACTTTGATAGAAAGGTATGTAATGGATTACAATAAACCAAAAATTATTCATACAGCTGTCAATATATACACAACTATCAATACTTTGTCAGGTGACCCTTAGCTTTAATGACAGCCTGTAGTCTCCTGGGCATGTTGTCAACCAGGTTCATGCAAACCTCAACTTAATTTTTTTTCCCAGAATAACTTTTGGTCCCAAATTTGTATAAATTGTACTGGTAGTCCACTGTATGAAGAAATTTTGGGTATAATATATCACAGTTTAGTTTATTTTGCTATCCTTACTTACATAAATGAACTGTAGTGTCCTACACCCACTAGTAAAAAAATATCAAAAA
>NW_015537946.1:762924-766492 GCF_001515605.1 Sinocyclocheilus anshuiensis | reverse complement strand
TCCAAATGATGCGTGCTAAGTGAGTGAACATCAAAGATCACACAACAGAAGTGCGCGTGCGCTCTCTATCTCTCTCTCTCGCTCTCTCTCCATACCGTTAAGTAACTTGTGCATTGTTTTACTTACTTCTTTTTGACATATCCGACCGAACTACAAACTTTCCAGTGATGTCTGTGAAAAAGGGATATTCACTCGACAAGCTCGCGCATCTGCACCGCCGCGCGCTCAATCCACTCAGTGTGATTTGCTTACCAGCTGGCGCAAATCAGCTATACAGGCATTAATACTGAATGTTTTATATTCAATGCATACATATACTTCGTAGACATCTTTAATTTCTAATAACTCCATTCTGCTGTCTGTTGTCGGTGTTTCTTTGTCTGAATATGGCACTTATCACATGCTGTGTGGTATCGGGGCATTTTAACGAGTACGAGTACAGGAGCTCAGTATCGGGCCCGATACCAGTATCGGTATCGGTGCATCCCTATACATACACCTTTATTGTCTTCCAATTCCCTTGGCAAACGTTTCTAGTTCTGTCCAAAGAGGGACATTTGACATGTTGATGAAGTTTATTGTTTTAAAAGTAAACATTCATCACGTGGTGTGCCCTTAAAAGGATAGTTCACCCAAAATTGAACATTTTCTGTAAATTTACTGACCCTCAGGCCATCCAAGATGTGGGTTACTTTTTTTCTTAGAAGAAAATAATTGGATTTCCTCATTGCCTGATGGCCTTCTACTCAAGAAAAAAAGGCACCTACATCTTGGATTGCTAGAGGGTGAGTAAATTAACAGCAGATATACATTTTTTGGTGAACTATCCATTTATGTTCTTGTATAAGTCATAATGTATAAGTCTGTGTATATGTCCCTGTGTTTGTACATCCATATCAGTGTTTCACTGTCTAAGTGAATATGTATAGACTGTACATGTTATTTTGTATGGAAAGTTATGAAAAACATAAAAACAGAATGGGCGACACAGCAAATTCATAGTCTAGATGTTCAGTATAAAGTAGTGCCAATGTCACTGGGTGCCCAGCCAAAACAAACACACAGAAACACACACTCCAATCTGTGTTAATGGGCATACAAATGATGGACAAATTAGCATTGACAAGCATGAGCAACAAATGGGTAATAAACGATTACAATTATAGAAAAGTGGCTAAAGGCTAAATTCTGTGTTTTGCTTGGTCCCCGAATGGTTTATCTGTCAGTAATAGCATGCAGATAAATGCATCATGGGATAGCAGTCATTTATTGATGTCAAAATAAGGGTTCCTGTGGTGTGGAGCTGATGCTACCTTTTAACCCTCAAGCATTATTCGTATAGCAGCCCTTAATTGGTCCTTCATGGAGAAATTTGGGCACAAAGGTCTCAGGTATGATCCCAAAATTTGTATTTATTTATTTTTTTTAATAAATGTCATATCACTATTTTCGATAAAATAAAAACTATTAATTTATGAATTTTTGTGTTCTTTTATACCTCTAAAAGTAATATAATTTTAATGTAAAATATGCTTAATTTTATGTTATATTTAATATTTATTTTATGTCAGCAAAAAAAAAATAAATAAATAAAATAAAAATAATTCCAGTAAGTTCAGACAGCCAAAACCTGAAAAGTTGGTGACTTTGGTGGCATCTGGTGACATATGACGTATGAAGTAGCAAAATATCAAAAATATCAATAGCCACTATTTGGCTGTAATACTCAATGGCTGCATATGCTGAAATCTATAAATCATAGTAACGAACTTAATCTCTTAAGCTTTAGATTTGATCAAAAGTTTAAAATTGTAAAAAAAAACAAAAAAAAAACATACAAGACAAAGAAGGAGCCAGAGTAATCATTTATTTCTAACATTTATTTATATTTATTTTATTTCTTAAAAAAAAACAAAACAAACAAAAAAAAACCCATCAAATTTCAATAACTCAAAAAGTAAAATGGTACCAAAGAGGTAAGAATAAACAATAAACCTAGGAAGTAGCATGTTTCAGACATGTTTTTTTTTTTTTTTTCTATCTTGCAGTGGGACTTTGAAGTGTGTGTGCATGCGCCGTGGCTTTATGGGACATAAAAAAAAATAAAGCTGGGTCATTGGCTCATTCAGTTCTTTGTTTTTGTGTGTGTGAGTGACTGTTTTTATTCTACAAAATAAAAAAATTAAAAAGGCGCTCTGTTATAGGCTCATTCAATGCTTTGTTGGTATGTGTGTGTGTGTGTGTGTGTGTGTGTGTGTGTGTGTGTGAGAGAGAGAGAGAGAGTGTTTGCCCCATTGAGAGTGTGGTATAGACTCACCCCTTAATTTATGTGTATGTATGATCTGCATTGTGTTAGATTTATTGATTTTTATTGGACGAACAAAAAACAATGTTTTGAATTATGGCATTTCCCTTTCATTTCCTATATGGCTACCTACTTTTGTGCACAAAGTAAAAATATAGGAGTTTTTTTTTTTTTTTTCCAACCATATAACTTTGTTAAATCGAGTCAATTTGTGTGTCTGTGTGTGTGTGCGTGTGTGTGTCTGTGTGTGTGTCTTCAGGTGGCAAGCTTAAAAAAAAAAAATAGCGAAGTCTTGTACCACACAGATTAAGGAAACTATATATATATACATTACATTTGATTTTTGCCGAAGGCTTTCAAATACAAAATACAAAATACAATTTTGTATTTCAAATACGTATTTTAAATACATGTATTGCCATCAGTTGTCTTCTTATGAATGACTTGTTTGTCATTGAGTCAGTGCTGCTGATGCAAAGTAGGCCCTTTGTTACCAAACACCATGTAACTAAATTAGGATACAATTATGAGTAATTCGCAAACTGTTAAACATTAAGCTGTTGGTTTCTTTAAAACTAACCTTCATCTGGGAAATCACAGGTATATATGAATATTTGATCTGTTAACTGGTTGCATATGCCAGATTTATTGCATGACTCGGGCAGGGAAAAGCTGTTGCTATCAAACATTGTTCACAAACATCAGTGTGTTGGTGAAGAGATAGATCAAATAGGCCAATTGATGGAAGGTTTGTGAAGAAATTTCATGCTCCCTTGTAAAAGTATTTTTTAGTATTTTTAAAATACAAAAATACAGTAGTTTATTTTGATACTTGGTGTGGCTGCTGTATTTTGTAGTTTATTTTGATACACTTAAATTAAGGTATTTGGTATTTTATTTTAAAATAAATTTTGATGTATCTTTGCCCATCCCTGGCTGTGATGATATAAACACATACACGTCCCTGACATTACAGCCCAGCAGGAAGACAAGATAAAAAGATAAAAGCCTTTTCCTTCCTTTACACATTAAGAACCTCAGTACATGTATTTGATTCAACATTATGCACCACAACACTGTACTGATTTTCTTGATCAGGTAGTACTCTGATTCATAAGTCCTAGATGAAAGATCACTAACCAGTCTCCACAAAGAAAACCTTTCACACATTATTCCCATAAAAAAGAAAGCACTTAGCCAATCATGTTCAATGGAACTCTTCCTGAAAAAGACAAGACGGTAATGCACCCACCCCCCCCCCTT
>NW_015537946.1:752841-762696 GCF_001515605.1 Sinocyclocheilus anshuiensis | reverse complement strand
CCCCCCCCCCCCCCCCTTTTTATATTTTGCAATAGGGCCTGTATTAAGTTGTAATTATTTAATGTAACAAATTGATGGAAGTCTACAGGATATGCAAGGCATCTGGACGGCCAACAGTTTGAAAACACAAATTCAGATAAAGGAAGCAAATGAAATCCACAGCTCACAGGCATTTCACCCCAAATGCTTATTATAACCATTTATTTAAAACACTCCCTCCAAACACTCATCAATGGGATTATTCTGAAGTGAAAAAACATAACGAGAGAAACAAATCAACAATCACAAATAAGAAACAATTTGATCAATGTGTATGCAGTAAATAGGGCAGCAAAAGAACCGAAACCCTCAATGACACTGACCAAGCAAATATAGTAAACAATAGGATAAAAATGTATAAAAATTACAAATGATTTTCATGTTTTTGCCACAAAATTAAGTTGTATTATGTATGGAAAGCACATACCCTCTTTCTCCTGCTTTCTCCCATACAAATACATACACGCAGTACGGACACACTCACACACACGGAAATATACACACGCACAGAAACATGTTGTTAGTTAAGCAAGTTAAAAGCTACCTGGCACTTCTCACTAGCGAGGTAATAACAGTGTTGTTCTTTAAGCAGATAAACTTCATGAAAAGTTTCACTGTTAGTAGAGATGCTACTGCCAAACATTTGAGAGACAAACAGGTAATTCACACAAGTTTAATCATGTTCTATCTCTCTCTCTCTCTCTCTCTCTCTCTCTCTCTCTCTCTAATTTCATTAATAAATTAATGAACTGCATTAATAACTGTATTAGTCTGTAATTAGCTCTAAAACATTTTGGAATTAGCAACGGAGGCGTGGGATGAGATGCGTATGAAATTAATCCTACTCACAGGAGCTTTTTAAGAACAAAAACTTGATGAATATCTTGAAGTACAACATCTGAACGATGACTTCAGGTGTGGTAGCCATAGTACAAGCAGAATAATTGAATCAGGTCAGTCAATTATTGGTCCTCCAGGTCTCCTTGAGGTGGTAACTTCCAGTTTGAGCATGGCAGTACTCCTCTTACTCCAGAGTGATACTGCATACCATGCTCCCTGATGACCTCGTTGGGTGCTTTGGCTTCGAGAAGCCACCCTGGCCAGGTTGCTCATGATGTGAGCTAATTCATATCTCGCCCTGAGGGGTTCCCTTGAGATCTAAGCTCCCTGAGACCATTCTGTGCATATACTGAGCTTGAATTCTTCTCTTGTTGAGTTGTTGAGTAACTCTGCTCTTGGAATCCCGCTCTGCAATCATGATAGGTTGTCAGGACCACTATGGACCTCCCTGTTATACTGCCCTTATGGCTCTCCTCCCTTTTTGAATGGCTTTAGTACACTGTTTCCCCTGAGGTATGAGTATGATGGTACTTCCTTCATTCTGAAGGCCTATTATTGAGTACGCTCTCTGAGGAGCCCTACTCATGTGCATGAATGGTTTTGGGTCCCGTTCTGTTTTCGTGGTTGAGCTGGCATTGCTCCCCTTGGTGCTCCCCTGGGTAGTGCAAGAGCCTGCCACTACCACAAGCCTCTTCAGCAGGCTCCTTTCAAGCTGTACGGGACCCTCACGCTTCCTTTATGCTGAGGTATGATATTGAGAGTGTAATGGTGCTTTGTGTTCAGTTCTATCAGTTTGAGAGACATCCTTTCTGCTAACCTGTTAAACTGCCCTTTCTGGTTGAGTTTGGCAGCGCTCCCCTCACTATGGGAGGGTTGCCTATGAGCCTGCTGCTCCCAGGTTGAACATGTGAGTTCCCTTGCCAATTTGAAAATCGAGTACTCCACTCTCAGGGCTCTGTATACAGCCATTGCTTATGGTTGAGCTTAGCAGTGCTCCCCTCACTGTGGGAGGGTTATCTCAGAGCCTGCTGCTCCCAGAGTAAGCAAGTGACTTCTCTTCTTGATTTAAGATCCAAGGACTCCGTAGGCAGAATGCCAGGTTGATAGGCCATATTTTGCCTCCCTGATGGGCTGCTCTTATGGTTGAGCTTGGCAGTGCTCCCCTCATTCTAGAAGGTCGCCTATGAGCACGCCACTCCCAAGGTGAGCGTCTGAGCCCACCCTCTAATTTCTGAGAATTGAATCCTCTTCTCCCTGGAGCTCTGTGAAGCAGCCATACCAGGTTGTTAGGTCATCTTTTGTCTCCCTGTTAGGCTGCTTTTATGGTTGAGCTTATCAGTGCTCCCTTTACTCTAGAGGGTCGGCTATGATCACGCCGCTCCCAAGGTGAGTGTCTGAGTTCCCCTCTCATTTCTGAGAGTCGAGTCCTCCGCTCCCTAGAGCTCCGTGAGGCAACCATACCAGGTTGTTAGGGAATCTTTGCCTCCCTGTTAGGCTGCTCTTATGGTTGGCCTTGGTAGTGCTACCCTCATACTGGAGGATTGTCTATGAGCATGCCGCTCCAAGCTTGAGCGTCTGAGTTTCCCTTTCTTTTCTGAGGGTTGAGTCCTCCACTCCCTGGAGCTCCAAGAGGCAACCATACCAGGTGGATTATGGCATCTTGTGTGGCCTCCCTGATTACCGCCTCAGTGTTTGAGCCTGGAATTGCTCCCCTTATTACAGAATCACTTTGAGCATGCAGCTCCCTGGAGCTCCCATCATGTGACTGCCCTTATGGTTGACCTCAGTTGGAGGGTCTCCTATGAGTATGCCATTCCCGAAGCCCCATCATGCGCCCTTCTGAGCATATGAGTTCTTCTCTCACTCTGAGAGTTGAGTGCTCTGCCTCTTTTAGGCCTGTGAAGCAGTCATATCAGGTTGTTAGGCCATCCTTTCGGCCCTCCTGATGGACTGTGAGCAACAGTGCCCCTTCACAACTTGAAGAGTTACCTTGAGCACGCTACTCTCAGGAGTTGTGTTATGTACAAGGTCGAATATGAGTCCTCCTCTTGCTCAAAGAGTCGAGTACTCCGCTCCCTAGAGCTTTATGATGCAGTCATAGCAGGTCGTTAGGCCTCTTCATGTCCTCTATAATGACACTGAGTGCTTTCTAAAATCCATGTTTATGGTAAGCGCACACACTGAGCATCCTGTGCACTTTCTGAAATCTATTTATGGTAAGGGTCATGCGATGCCAGCATTGTACCCTTTCTCCAAGTTGTTTCAGGCCCCAGTTCTCACCTTGGGTCCCACTCTACATATGTGTCTTTAGTGATACCTTAATGTCTCCATCTGACTGGACTGCAGGGGTATATGCCTACCAGCTCGAGGGATCTGGAGAGTGAGATCTTACGGGAAGTCTCCGTCTCAGGTACAGTGAAGGTGTATATTTCCAGTTCCTTGCAATTCCCTTTGCACTGGAAAACTTTTTGTTGTATCTCAAGTCAGAGACTCTGCCTCAGGCAGTCAGGTTGTTGGCTATCCTGTAGCCCCCCCCCCCGGGAGAATTAAGGGTAGATGTATGAATTCCACCTATGTGACAGGCCAGGGTCTGGTAATATGGTGAAACCTAGATGCCTGGCCATATCCTCTTAAAGGAATAACATTGTAACCTTATTCCAAGCCTTTGAGCTCTGCCCTGGGACCGGGCTTCATTGTCAGGCCTTAACAGGTAAGTTATTTTGGGTATGTAGCTCAGGCCTTCATTTGGCCAAAGGGGATAATTTCACTGACAGCCGCTGATGCGTCCGAGGGGCGACTCCAATGGTTTCACTTTGGAGTTGGTGCTTAGTGCTCGCTTCAGAATAAATGGCATGCACTTCCCTCAGCATGGCAGCGTGGGTATTCCGTTCCCCATAGTGACCGCTAGAGGACACAGTTTGAATTCCCTCGAAAGGGAACGTCTCAGGTTACGCATATAACCATGGTTCCCTGAAAAAGGGAATGAGACACTGTGTCCTCTTTTCTTGCCATGCTTCAGGATGCATGCTTCGTTATTGCAGATGAAGAAGCGGATGAAGAAACCAATTACATTCTCCCGGCACCCTTTTATACTATGGTCACACCGGTAGTGACATCGTCGCCAACCAATGTTATTGTCATGTTTAGACACCTGTCACGCTGAAGGTGTTCCCCATTGCAACCGCTAAAGCACGCAGTGTCTCGTTCACTTCTCAGGGAACCATGGTTACATGCGTAACCTGAGACATTTTTTTGCTAGAAATATTAATGTCTGCAGCAGACGTTACTTAGCATATTTTTAAATAACTAGTAAATATGACAATTAAATTCACATTCCAATGAATCTCAGCAGAATGCTGTTTTGTGAGATAACGTGTTTTGTCCGTCAGTGTCTGTTTATCATTATAATTCATTATATTTTAGCTTTTGGAACAATTAAAATCCCTTAATAATTAAAATTATCAATATATTCTTAAATTTAGTCTAATTCATTTCAACCTGCTGACATCGTTATTACTTTTGGGAACATAGAACAGACCACTTCTTAGTGGTAAATGTTCCACCTCCCCATTGTAATTGTTGTTTCCATGTTTCCACTGACCCTGAAGATTGAACCACAATCCTCAGATGAATTTGTCAAAATTAACCATTTCAAACATATGAACGGAGGAGTGATTGTGTTAAAGTAACAGCTTGTTCTGCACAAAATAAATTATGTTTATGTAGATATGTAAGATAGATTTATATCACAGCTAGTGTGTGAAGTTTTAGAAAATTAACATAGAAAGGGGAAACAAGGTCTCAGATTTTTAGCTTGTGAAGTGCAAAAATGCATGTTTTAAAAATATATATATATACACACACACACACACACACACACTTCACTTTCAGGTCTGGCCTGAATAAAGAATGACAAATCACTGTTTCTTCAAAGAAATGTCTCTGAACTAGTAACAGAAATGAAATTGTTTGATACTGACATTTAAACAAGTTGAAAATGGCACTGAGAACTATATCAGAATTTGTTATCATCACAATTGTTTGTCCCATGCCTACATCCACCTATTTGGGAAAAAAAAAAAAAACTTACTAAGATTTGTTATTTCTCTGATATTTATTGAACCCTCATCTGAGGCAATCCCAGAATCCAGACAGTTTCCTCAGAAAGTGAAACACTGGGGCATTAGTCATAACCAAGAAGACCTTCTGTCTCTCTCTCTCTGGCTCACACAAATCAGGTTACCTGCGTATCCCCCCAAAGCCGTCTTTTATAGATCATCCCTACATTGAAAAATGAGGCTTCTGCTCGCTATTGTTTCACCGCTGTGTTAATGACTTCCTGAAGAGGAAAGATTGCTCCCCAATCAAACCTTCTCCACCAATGGATCATCCTGCAGGACTGGAACAACCCCATTATGAGTGATCTTTAGGGCAATCCTTTCTTAGCTTGGGGAAGAAAAAAAACACTCTGATGCTGATGCTTTTGCTAACAGGATAGAAGGTCGATAAACCCGCCATTGTAAGAGGAAAGAAAAATAAATGTTTCAAAAGACACGTCAGATATAACTGTCAATTATTGTCTTCTTCTGTTTATCTTTTTATTGTTGATATTGTTTTTGCTTGGTTGTTATTTTACTGTGTAGTATCAAGTAAATATATTTGTACATGAATATGGTCCTGTAACTAAAAAAAGGAAGTGGAAGTGGAAGCAAAAGCAAGGTCATTTGTTTGTTTGAGTCTCAGGAAACACGCATACTCTGTTTACAATCTGATATCAGGACAGCATCATGGTACTGCTATAGTGCTTTTTGTAACCGTTATACTGCAGTTTGTCTCCTACACATGTCTCACCTGCTTCATCTAAACACAGTTCACCATTAGCAGTTCTGCTTTGTTCCTCAGGAGTTCAACAACAGACTGTGAAAAGGCAAAGTGATCCCAGGAAGTCTGTCAAGATGACCAAGTGCCCGATTCTACAATGTGTGTTACAATGATAATTTTTGACTGATAGAGTTTTTATTCTTAAAGGGATAGTTCATGAATTAATATTTATGATAGATAGAAAATATGATAGATACTTCCCCAAACTCCTATTGACTGAGGCCATGTTAGGCTTTTTAGGATTCAAATCGAGCAATGATTTGATAACGCCACAAACAGTTTACTGCACACTTCACCTTTTAGAGTCTGGGCTAGCAAAATTGAACAATTCTATATTAAACGTAGTGAGAAAAATGAGAATTGAGAATCAAAATGCCATGACATTCTGCAGGATCAGAAATGAAGGCAGTCTAAAATCATCACAATTAAAATAACCAAAGACTTAAACTAATTCAGTCTGTGTGCATTGAATGTATTTAATACACTAGTTTCACAATTTGAGTTGAATTACTGAAATAAATGAACTTTTCCACGACATTCTAATTTATTGAGATGCACCTGTAGTGCAGTGTTTCAGCACCTCTGTTGTGAGGGACATCCCAGCGTTTGATCCTGTGGGATTAGCTGTGAGCCGGTGTGATCTGGATTTAGCCTAAGTCACTGCAGAGGAGAAGCTGGTTCGCCATGGGAATCTATAAAACCACAGAACCTTGTTGCTGATAATGACTGTAAAACATGTTTGTGATTGTAACTGTTATCTGTAGGCCTATGTTTAACCTATATATAACTAACAACGCTAAGAGCATAGCCTATACTAATACATTTACACTCATAAAACTGCCTTCACATCTGCTAGCTAATTCATTACTAGTTCAGCAACAACAACAAACATGCCAATCCATTTTACTTGTTTGGTGATTCCATCCATAATTAATTGAATTAATTTTGTTTTCATGCCAATTTCTGAGCTTTAAGTAGTGCTGGTTCAGAAATTAGGCATTTAATAATGATAAACAACATGGCTGCAACAGATTAGCATTTGTGCTGATCCACTGAATAAAGAAGAAAACAACAACAACAGCAAATGCAGTATAGATTACAATACCCTGCAAATATTTGCATTGCAGAGCATTTGAGTGGAATACAATCCATCACCTCTAATGGTCCAAACATAACAATGACGCTGTTCTGAACTGTAATCAGAGGAGAATTTCTTTACCATGTTCGGAGACAACGGCTCAGAAATTGAAATTGCTCTTGTCCATGCAGTGCCATATTTAATATATTGTTAAATATGAAAACAAGCAGGATGTGTTATCATAGGATGTGTTATCAGTTGTGAGGAAAATTATTGAAGTATTTAATGGGTCTAGGTAAAATGTGCTGCTATCTTTCATTAAAACCCACCAGAATGTTTTGTTTTCTTAATTGTGTTTGTGAAATTTTAATACAGTAAATGGGAATGTTTTATATTTATTTATTTATTTATCTGGAGAAAAATCCATGGAAGAACGTTAGTGTTATGAAAACAAACAAAAAAACAAAAACAAAAAAAAAACACTGTAAAAAAAAATAAAATAAATAAACTGATACTGTACAAAATTTAGCATATTTACTGTTACTGTCACTTTGGTGGAAATTTGTCATTAATCTCATGATGTATTTTTACTGACAGCAATCATGTTTCTCTTCAGGTTTATAAATATAACAGTTGTGTAATGGTGGCCAGGAAAAAAGTGAATATTTAAAAGTAAATATTTTCCAGATATATATTTTATATATTTATAATAGTCAACTTTGAAAACCTGTATCTTTTTTTTTTTTTTTTTAATTGTAATATTTAGTCTGAGGTCCCAAAATAAATAAGTAAATAAATAAAAATAAAAATACATAAATAAAAAATAAACAACCTCTTGTACACATTGTTTCCTTGCATTGTCAAGTCAAGTCAAGTCACCTTTATTTATATAGCGCTTTTAACAATACAGATTGTGTCAAAGCAACTGAACAGCATTAATTAGGAAAATAGTGTCAATAATGCAAAATGACAATAGTAAACACAAATTTTTCAGTTAAAGACAGTTCATCATTGAATTCAGTGATGTCAACATCCAGCTCAGTTTAAATAGTATCTTTGCAATCAAGTCAACGGTATCGCTGGAAATGAAGTGTCCCCAACTAAGCAAGCCAGAGGCGACAGCGGCAAGGAACCAAAACTCCATCGGTGACAGAATGGAGAAAAAACCTTGGGAGAAACCAGGCTCAGTCGGGGGGCCAGTTCTCCTCTGACCAGACGAACCAGCAGTACGGAAAAATCAATTTAAGACGTAATAAAACAGACGATGAACACTATTAACAGCAATTATTATATGATGCAATCAAACTTATAGCAAAATGTGGTAGTTCTGTATGTTGTTTCAGTTGCATTGTTGATTTTTTTTTTATTTTTTTAGATTTGTTTCCTAATGAGCAACTTTTATTAATATTATTATTATTATTATTATTATTATTATTATTATTATTATTATATTGCCATTTTTAGGGTTTGAATGTTGTATCAGAAACAATATATGAAGAAAGCAAGGGAAGTCAATTAAATCCTTGCGCCTCAAGCAGTATTCACAGTTCAAAAACCAACATTGTCTCCAGTTCAGTAGAATAAGCATTTTAAGAAGTAGGACTATTTTAATTGAACACAGTTCTAGTACTGTATAATTGCCAAGGGTGAATTTCTAATTCAGTTCAAAGTTGTTGACAAAGTTTTAAATGAGGGCACATGCATGTTCTCTATTATTTAACTCCTACCAAGGGTAAAATTATAATTACAGGAGATGCCAGTTAAGAGAAAGAAAATGCTTCAGGAACATGTAATTAAAGTGTAATATCAAACAGCATCGAGACAGTAATTCTTTTAAAAGAAAAAAAAAATCAGAATTTTATGAGAACAAACGTTCTGCTCCATATGTTTGCTTGCTTGATCCTTGTGGGCAATAGTTACTATATTTGATATCCAGCTGGCCTTTACCATGCATTGCTAATACAAAACAATGCTCCCAACAGAGCGCAAGTTCAGCTTCAAAATGTAAATAAATAATCAAAATTATTTAGAAAATCGCACTAGGATGTGTGTTTCAACAGTGAGTCTGGTAACAAGGTGAGAAACAAAGCAAAGAAACCTAAAGATAATTTATAATAGCTGCTTTGGAACATGTTTTATGAAAAGCAATCACCATTTCCATACAAATAAGCAACGTTTTTAAAAGTCAAATGATGGTCAGAGTTTATAAGAAATGCTACTGCATCAAATATTTGCACAAAATAAAAACATTTGTCTACAAGTAGGCATACTACATTTAATCTCTCAACCTGCAGTTTGCTCATGAGAACGGTGCAAAGTGCATCTTAAAGGGGTCATATGACGTTGCTAAAAAGAACATTATTTTGTGTATTTGGTGTAATGAAATGTGTTTATGCGGTTTAAGGTTAAAAAAAAACATTATTTTCCACATAATGTACATTATTGTTTCTCCTCTATGCCCCGCCTTTCTGAAACGCCTAAATTTTTACAAAGCTCATCATTCTGAAAAGCGAGGTGTGCTCTGATTGGCCAGCTATCCAGTGCGTTGTGATTGCACGAATTCCTCAAGCGTGTGACGGAAATGTTACGCCCCTTACCATATTGTGATGCCCTGTCCGGCCGGAGAGACGAGACAAAAACATTAAAACCCATTATAAACGAGGCATTTGTTGCATCCAGTGGGGACATGATTACGGATTATAATGATTTATACTGTATTTTTACGCGTTGTGTTGCATATCGCGTTGCGTAAACATAAAACCATGTCTGCATTTGTGATCGGAGAAACGACAAACAACAAGCGCTACTCTACACTGCTCAAAACTCGCGTTTGAATCGTCAGTTGCAAATTCTTTAAATACACTGAACAAAATTATAAACGGAACACTTTTGTTTTTGCCCCCATTTTTCATGAGCTGAACTCAAAGATCTAAGACTTTTTCTATGTACACAAAAGGCCTATTTCTCTCAAATATTGTTCACAAATCTGTCTAAATCTGTGTTAGTGAGCACTTCTC
>NW_015537946.1:751856-752177 GCF_001515605.1 Sinocyclocheilus anshuiensis | reverse complement strand
ATAGGCCTTTTGTGTACATAGAAAAAGTCTTAGATCTTTGAGTTCAGCTCATGAAAAATGGGGGCAAAAAAAAAAAAGTGTTGCGTTTATAATTTTGTTCAGTGTATGAAAATGTACTTACAGGCTGTGAGTCAGCAGCGCCAGACTGTCCTTGCAAAGTTGGAATTGCCCCACTTTATAGAAACAGGCATTGTAGGCTACTCTCCCAGGAAACAGTCCTCATCCTCCATAAAATGCGCTGCATACATCTGAATATTTGGTTTGAACTGTTCTGGAACAGTGTTGTAAATACAACTTAACCACTGATTTCTAGTCGTGTCC
>NW_015537946.1:740291-750514 GCF_001515605.1 Sinocyclocheilus anshuiensis | reverse complement strand
AAAAAAACTTTTTCATTCCGCGTCGCCCCATCAAGCTCTCGCTGGATCCGCTCCTCTGCTATCAACGAGAGGAACGTCTGTACTTCCGCAACAGACAACAAAACTTTTTGGTTGTTAAAAAAAAGGTGTGCTCATTCAAAACAGTTGCGTTCGATCCTTCGCTGGCTGTGCTGATTTAAATCTAGCGGTTCTTTTGTGTTTGTGTCGCAAGTTCAGTGACGCAGGTAGTGACGATTCTCTCCGGCCAATCCATGATCAGCAGAGTTTACATGTCACGTTTTGGTAACGGTACGGTTCACTTGGAACCCCAACCGAAGTGGTATTAAAAAAAGTACCAGGTACCAGGTACTGTACCCAGTGGAAAACCCCCCAAAAGTGAACCGTACCGAGCTGTACCGTGCCGTACCATGCAGTGGAAAAGCACCATAACACAGATTTAGACAGATTTGTGAACAATATTTGAGAGAAATAGGCCTTTTGTGTACATAGAAAAAGTCTTAGATCTTTGAGTTCAGCTCATGAAAAATGGGGGCAAAAAAAAAAAAGTGTTGCGTTTATAATTTTGTTCAGTGTATGAAAATGTACTTACAGGCTGTGAGTCAGCAGCGCCAGACTGTCCTTGCAAAGTTGGAATTGCCCCACTTTATAGAAACAGGCATTGTAGGCTACTCTCCCAGGAAACAGTCCTTGTCCTCCATAAAATGCGCTGCATACATCTGAATATTTGGTTTGAACTGTTCTGGAACAGTGTTGTAAATACAACTTAACGACTAATATCTAGTTGTGTCCTCTTTTGGAAGGCCAAACTAAGTAGTTTCGCTTTCACAATGAAACACACAGCATCTCCACGACATGGCGGCGGCAGCAACATTACTACAGCGAGAATAAAAGTTAGGCCTTCTTTCTTTGTGTGAACATTTGGACGGCGTTATGCAAATCTTCCCGCATCGTGACGTAGACATGTGAGGGCGTATTAGAACGAGCCGTTTTAGGAGGGCGTGGTTGACTCTTAACTTTTATAAAGAATATCTCTTTGGATTTGAGACTTTGCAACTTTACAGGTCTTCTTTATGCACCAAGACCTTATAACACTCCAAAGAGAAAGGAAAAATTTAAATTTCATCATATGACCCCTTTAAACCCATTCTTACCATCAGAATGAAGAGTCTCATTAAATTTTATCGACCAAGACATCAGCAATTGGTTTTCATTTTCAATTTGGAATAATAATTACTATCTGCAGCAATAGCCGTTGTAGCAATAGCCCCAGTGATGTTTAATTAATTGATTTATCTTGGGTCACTTTTCAACAATATCAATACATTATTCTGTCTGGCTGAGCCATTAGATATAATAAAAGCGTGACATGGGGCAATCAGTGGCTTCACTCGGCCCAGACTCTCTGCTTATCTGCTCATAATCACACCCTCCATCATTTTATTAGTCTTTGATGCGATATTTATAGCATCCTCTGTTCGCTCAGACCTGAGAATCTGGTTTCTGGTTACCCTAAATTGTAACACCACTGGATTACTGAAGGAATAGGTAACCCTTTCTTTCTTTCTTTCTTTCTTTCTTTCTTTCTTTCTTTCTCTCTTTCTCAACTTTGTCATTCGAACCATATATTATTTGTATTTCTTCCATGTAAAACAATGAGATTATTATTAGTTATAGTTATATTGTATTCCGTTATTTAATGTAAAAAAAAAAAAAACTTGCCCAGCTCATAAAAGGCAAAAGTATCATATATGTTGTCATTATTACCTTAAAGTCAACATATAATATTATATCATATAGCTTAATAATGACACTTGTATTATAGCTAACACATTTCAAGGCTAAATTTATAATGATTTTATTCTATTTATTAATTTATTTTTATTTTGTCTTTCACAGAAGAAACAAAGAAGGAACAAAAAAACAATTGAAACAACATAAGGGTGAAAATACATAATCTTATCTTCTTTAAATCAGTGGTGTTACAACTTGATTTTCACTTTCCTTGTATGGAAAATAGAATATTTTCTGTATAAGATCTCCTTTTATGTTTGATGGAAGGAAGGAAGTGCGGGAATGCAAACAACATGACGGTTGGAATTTTGGATGAGTTATTGCTTTGAAGTACTACCAAGACAAGTCGGAAGTTGATTTTTTTTAGTAAATGAAGGTGCGAGTTTCTCATTCCGAAAATGTTCTCTCTAGACGTGACACTCGTGAAACTGCAGAAAAACTCTCAAGCTCATAATAATTTCCCTGTGCATCTCATTTCTACTAATTCCAGACTCTTCATTTGCTCAGGGCTGATCTACAGGAAACATGACTCCACAGTAATTAAACCATTCTTCAAAGGCAGAGCTCCAAAATAGTTCACAATGACATACATGCAGTTGAACCATGCGGGAGGTGAGAGCAGGAAGGGGCTTAGAGAACAGAAAATCATCTAATTTTGTCTCAGGAATGGCAACAAGTTGTACATGACACCTACAAGCTGGCTTAAGAGCAATATACACTTCTGGTATGACATCTACATCTTTGATTTGCCTCAACATGAAGGGGGAAAAGGAAGAAAAGCTATATAAAGGGTGAAAGCCATTAATGAATGAATGAATATAAGAACAAACGGATTGCTTTGATGTAAGAAGGTTCAAAGCTTCCTATGGGCTGAAGTAAAACTCACAGAATGGAGACTTTAATTGCACCTCCCTTAATAAGGATGATAGTCACGCATCAGCATATTTTTCTGCAATCCAATGAAATATTGGTAGCATGCGGTCAAGGCAGTGTTATCTAGCGCTTTGCTGTGTCATGCTAAATCAGTAGTTGCTAAAATATGCTAAATGCACATAATAAAATGCATACAGTTAGGACAGCAAAATAAACAGACATATCCGTTTGTAAAAGAATGGAGAAAATCTTCACATTTGTTGCTAATGTCAAAGACAGTGCGTCCAATTAAACTCGGCATGTTGGTTCAAATTAATCTATTTACTTTGATTGAAGCTATAGCCAACTTAGGCTGTCTACAGCTACAAGTTGTGTGAAAAGCCTTCACAAACAAAGACTATGCAAGGTAAAAGAATATACGACCAACACAAAAAAATGTATTTAGCCAAACTTGTGGACAGTGGAAATCAGGGTAACACTTTAGTTTAGGGAACACATATTCACTATTAATTTAATCACTATTAATAAGAGTTTCCCCTCAATAAACTCCTAATTAGCTGCTTATTATAGTTAGTAAGGTAGTTGTTAAGTTTAGGTATGGGAAAGGATTAAGGGATCTAAAATACTGTCATGCAAAATAAGGCATTAAAATGTGCTTTATAAGTGTAATAAACAGCCAATATGCTAGTAATATGCATGCTAATAAGCATCTAGTTAATAGTGAGAATTGGTCCTTAAAATAAAGTGTTACCCAAATTAGTTTTCTTAAATACTCATCTCAAATATTTTCGTAACATAACTGAATTTGGTAACACTTTACAATAAGGGTACATTAATAATATTGTACTAATTCCTAAATTAATACTTAATTCATCATTAACTAATGATTATTCAAGGTATTAACTAATCATGAACTAATGAAGAGCTATCCTTAACCACGACTGGAGTCTTATGGATTCATGCATGAATAGTGGCAGCCTTAACTACATGTTAGAGCATGTTTGGTAGTTAATGCATTAATTAATATTTATGGGTAAACTAACTCAAGCAGCCTCTTTACTTTGAATAAAATGTTTACATCTGCAGCTTTGTTATAAACTACCAGACTTTCAAGTTGTTCCGATCACAACAAACTCACACAGAAATGTGCACCTTGTTGCTAGGAGACGCATGACAAATGAAAACAACATGTGTTTTAAAACCGGCTGAAAATATCAAACAAGTTTGATATCCTCCGACTGGATGGAATCATAATCTGAAGCTAAAAAAGTCTGTGACCATCATACACCACGCGGTTTTCTATGGAATCTGTCAACTCGAATCTGCAGACCGACTCTAACTTTTGGCAACTAGCGTCAACTTCTCCTGTAAATCGGCGGGAAATCAGGGCAAAAATCGTGTAGTGTATTCCAGGCTTTATACAGAGCTAAAAAAATAAAAATAAAAAAACCTCACAAAGAACGTCTGTAGAACAATTCCTAAAGAAATGCTCAAACTAGAAACATACTGCAGGTAAGGTCAGAACGTTTGCTGGGTGTCAGTACAGTTCACTCTCCATCCAGACTGTACTGACATAATAATTGCTGTGGAAAAGTATAGAAATATACTGTACATATAATAATTACAGCCATTCTCAAACTAAGAAACATAATGCTAGCCTCCAAAATGCCAAAACACACAGACATGTTAAACACTGACATTTGTTCCCCATTTTTTTAAGGGGAAAAACAATATAAAGTCATAAAATAATGTTTATTCTCAACATTTGTTCACCATATCCACTCCCATGCAATCATGTGACTATAGAAACTAGAAAACTGTGACCAGGTTTCAGATACTGCCGACAAAAATGATCCATACAGTCTCAGCACAAATCGATTACATAAATTTCAGTTTTACAAAGTTAAGTGGATTGCACGCAGAGAAATTAAGTTTACTGTTTCAAAATCTTGCTCCATTCATTGTATTTAAATCAACTCTATAAGCACCAGATACTTCTTTCCCGAACCTCGAAATTCTAGCGATGTTTAGAAAAGCTGCATTTGTACAGCAAGTCATAGGGCAGTTCATGGTAGTTTATACATTTGATTTGCATATCAGAATGATGTTTAACGATTATCTGTTACTGTTCTGGGTAGCTTGACTATGCTTCTTGGAAAATCTGGAATCTCAAGTGAAACTATTTAAGAAGCTCTTCACTGAATCATAGTTTGAGCACTAAGTCTGTTTCATAGACGCACACACAGACATACATAGGCGCAAGCTTTACATATTGAGGACATTAACCTCACTAAAAGCGTATAATGATGCCACCTGGAAAGACAAATTAAACAGTCAACAAATTACAATGGTGAGCAGGTGGACATTACCTGTACAATCTAAAAGTATCTGGCGAAAAATGTCAGTAACAAGCATTGTTTGACCAATCTACCAGTGGCTGTCCGCCAAAAATCGAAAAATAATCAGACAGATTTAATATTCCCACTACATGTAAACACCATTAACAATACACACCCTCACAGATACACACTGACTATGACAACGTCAAAGGACCTACAGTACCATATGCACACTAATTGGACAAAGTGCAGACAGTGTTTTAATCACATCACAGTGAACATTAGGGATAATGAGGGTCTTGTTTTCTTCTTTGAAATGTATGGTGTAGCTATAATTAGGGCTTATTGTTATATTTATCTTCCGGTGTGGTGAGTATCTATGGCAAGATATGCAGGCAGACATCTTTGTCAATTTATTTGAAAGTAGATACTTTACTTTACCTACCATGGACCGCCATTGCCCTCTGGAGATAATCTGAATGACAGAGGTGCAACTTAAACTGATAGTTGTATGTGTTACACAACTGAGGACCAGAATACTATTATGCAACCAATATAATTTAATCCAACACTTCATTTAAAATGCCTGCTTTGAGCCTACAAGTTCAATGAACTTTTCAGGTGAAAAGTGGCATTGATTGGACAGTAAAAAGTGGGTGTTACATACAATGTAAAAAGTGGTAACCTGAAATTGTTACCTTAAAGATCTACTTCTACCTGATTTATCCCATACATTTTTTTTTTTTTGCTGGTATAAATTAGTGTATGTAGGTTGATTCAGTGATGTTAAATAATATGTTTGACTTAAAAATGGAGCAAATGGATGTGTTCTAAAACAATGCTGAATATGTCACAGTCTTCAGCGGGTGTGCCCAGAATGGCCACCAGATGACACTGTTGTCTGTGAGCACATGGCTTGTGTTGTGTTTGTTTGGTGCCATGTGCTCGCTCCTGTCTATTGTCTTGCCCCGCCCATCTTGTTACCTCATTATTGTTTAAGTTGCTCCACCTGTGTCTCCCTCGCTAGCCTCCTCATTTGGTTTCCTATTTATTCTCCTGGTGTCTGTAATCCTGTGCTGATCCGTCGTTTTTCACTGTGTGTGTTATGTCTGCATGTAGTGCAGTTCCTAGCCTGCCTGTCTGTTTTCGCCCCTCGGGTTGTTTTAGTTTGTTTTTGTTTCATTTTATTATTAAAAGAAAGAGCCATTGATCCTGCACTTGAATCCTTGCTTCATCTCTCCACACACACCGTGACAGAATAGCTCACGAGTAAAAGAAAAATGTTAATTTTGATTTCTTGTTCATTTTAAGGTCTAGCTCAGTCAGCACTGTATATTCTCAGTTGATTGTACTTTCCTTACAAAAAATAATGTGGTGATAACAATGGTACAGTGATATGATCAGATATTAAAACCATGGTACTTATGCTATGCTACCGAATGATTACCATATGCATACACCATAGCACATCAATGTAATTCAAATAATGTCATGTTTGTAGAATAACAGCAGTTTTCTAAAAAAAAAAAAAGAAAAAAAAGTGAAATGTGATTAGTTCTGATTTGTCACTGAGGATTTTTGGCACTGACACCAGTAACTCTAATATGTCAAAATAATAATAATAATAATAGCAATAATAATAAATGAATGAATGAATGAATTAATTGCATTACTTGCATTAAATATGTAATAAATGAATGCATACATGTTTTAGCATTCACACCCTCACATTCTTACCGCTTAAGTAAAAAAAAAAAAAAAACTTCAAGTCACTTTGGTTTCAAAAATGTTTTCCATTGGTGAACAGTATTTTACAAGATTTCAGAAGTTTAGATTTTTCAAGATTTTGAGTGATCAAAAATGTCCGACTGAAGATTAGGTCTCTTTTGAAGAATCACCAAGCAAGCATCATTCTGGGAACATCATCAACATTTTGTGGATCACCTAGGAAACATTTATTGCAAATAAACTAACATGATGAATCGAGTAAAAAGATCAAGTTAACTGATCTTAGATTTTATATTTTAAATGAGCACAGTATGAATTTCAATGCAATGCACTTCAAGACAAGACAATAGCATAAATACTTCATAAAGCTTGTATGAAAGAAAACACAAATTGGCATACTCAGCTATCGGAGGAAGATGATTTAATTTGACCAAAACTACACATTTGGGCCTAAATGTTAAATACAAAAACGCTAAGTTGTGCACATATAGTTTTTGCCTTAGTATATCACACTGTGAACACCATCCCTACATTGAAGAATGGTGGTGGTTGTATCATAGGATGTACTTCTCTGCAGCAGCAACTGGAAAACTCAAGATAGGAGGAAAATAAATGGAGTTAAGTACAGAAAAATCCTGCAGGAAAACGTGCTGCAATCTGCAAGAACACTGGGATTTGGAAAATAATTAATCTTCCAAATAGACATTTACAACATATAGAAATAGTCAGGCTGGAGAGGCTTAAAACATAAACTTTATAAAAAAAAAAAGTTTGAAAAATGTTGAATTTCCTAGAGTGGTGTAGTCAAAGGCCAGACTTCAGTTTGACTGAGCATCTGTGACTTTAACATTTTTGCTTACTAATGGTCCATATCCAATTTGATGAAGCAAAAAAAAAACAAAAAAAAAAACTTGCTAGAACATTTTAAGTCCTGGTTTAAAGATTGATTTTTCTTATATTTTAATGTACATCAAGTGACAAAGAATGTCAGAGGGGTGACAAATTTGTGATACCTATTGTGTCTTTATTGATCTTTGGTGCTATCTGAGGTTTGAAGAAAAAAAAAATCCTTTATGCTTGATGGTACATCTTAAAAAAAAAAAAAAAAAAAAAAAAAAAGAATATCCAGCAGTTCTTTATCTTTCTTTAAAAAAAAAAAAAAAAAAAAAAACAGTAATAGACAATATGCTTTATTTGTGCAATAAGCAATTAAATCTTGTTATTTTATATTTTTTCCAACATTAATTCCAGGATCTCTAAATTATCTTACTGATTCATTTTGATGATGCCCAAAAAAATGCACATCATCTAAGAGGCTTGTTTTAAGTGCTTTCCATGCACTTTAAAGAACATCACAAGCTGCGTTCAACACACAACTAACAGCAACATGGCCTTCTTCAACAGAACACAGAGTCAGGCTATGTTTCCATGGTTACAGGAGCAGGAGAGCTCTGTTCAGATTATTTTCTTGTCTGCTCTACCTGGCTAGCCAATCCAGTAGAGAGAGAAAACGTACAGACACGCCAGTAGACTTGTGGTAGAATTATCAAATGCTTTTTGAAGCATTCCTTTGAAATCCAGAGATACACAGGTACACTGCTGGGCAACTTTTTGAACAAATATAAGACTGTAAAGAAGTTATCATGAGACACACAAGCATGGATTAGGAAAGCATGTTCAAAAGTACATCTTGAGTACATCTTAGATCTTCAACAGCTTAGATCTTCAACAAAAATACTTTCTTTTACAATTTGAAAATAAGCAACTCAAAAGATGCAGTTTCAGTACATTTTTATACTATTACAGTGTTCATAATATTTACTATTTAAAAATATGTTGATCTACTGATCTACTGCTATTTCTCAAAATCACAATTGTGCCTTTCATCATGTAATAGATATGCAATTGCAGCTCTTTTTAAAAGTGTGCAATAGTCACTATTATATGACAGTAATATCATACTTTTGTTTTGAAGGATTTGCAGGTAGGCTTACTCATGTGATTTTTGCCTTTCACAGACATTTTAGATGAAGTCTATGGATGTCTAAAAGTTCCCTTTTATTTAATATTATGTGTCTTTTTTTCCCTGTAAAATTTACTTTAACATTATTGTCATGTCATGATGTCATGATGTTTGCACACTTAAGTGTCTGCCCTTTTTCTTCCTCGAGAGAAAGTGCCCTTTTTTCTGGAGAGTTTATTTATGTTTTTATTTTTGTATTAATATGTGTGTGTGTGTGTGTGTGTGTGTGTGTGTTTGCGCGTACATGTCTGTGTGTGTGTGTGTGTGTTTCTGTTTGCGCACAGCTTTCCCTGTCAAACAAATAAAAAAATAAAAATATCAGGACGGGTCAGGAAATGTTGAGACTCCGTCGATGCCTTTCTCCCTTTGCGTCTCCGCGCAGCACAGCAGTGTAGCACACATTGATGGGCGCATGCTCATCACATCACAGACAGAGAGCCACAGAAGTGAAGCCCTCCCTCCCTTTACAGTTGTGTTTGTCTTGGTGTGGAGGTGAGTGGTGATGAACAAAAGACTAAGCTACCTGTGCCTCGAATTTACAGCTAATTATCCAAAAGACAAATATAGTTAATTTGTCTTGCTAACATCCATGACTCATGAGAGAGCTACCATGTAAGTTAGCTAAAGTTTAGCTAAAGCCAAAGTAAGTCTAGCAGCTTAGACCAGTGCACGTTCTTTCACTGCATGATTCAGTTTATTAAAATGCATTTAGAATGATCACAAAATTCAAGATATGGGGGCAGAAATGTATATATTTATATAATTTCATATAGTTAATCATTATCACACGAAGACTGACGTTTTTTCCACCAAAAAGCAGCATGATTACAACTGTGATATTAATTTTATACAGCAGTTCAATAAACAATAATTTAATATCATTTCATATAGTTAATCAGTATCACACGAAGACTGACGTTTTTTCCACCAAAAAGCAGCATGATTACAAATATATTGCAATATATATTACAAAGATATTGATTTTATACAGCAGTTCAATAAACAACTATTTAATATTAAGACAGTTACGTTTTAGACACAATATTGACTGTTTTTGCTCTATTTCACCAACAAATATAATTCCAGTTTGCGTCTCTGACATGACGTTGTTTTGTTGCTGAATGAATCAACCGTTTAAATGATTCGGTTCAATCGCAATGACTCACTTATTAACACTGACTTGCTGCCACCTACTGGCGGCTTTAATTTCACATTTATAGTATATTTTCATTTATTTATTTATTTATTTATTTTCAAATATCAGTATTCAAAGTTTTATGTTTAAAATTATCAAAACAGTATTAATGCATTTGTAACTGCAGGTTAAATTAATTTATGTCCTGCATTAAACTGTGTAAATGCATCTAAATGCCCCTTCTAATGCAGCTGCTGTGTTGCTTCCAGCTTCCAAATGACTTCTTATTCTAATTGACTGATTCAATTTAAGAATTTGACTGAAAAGATGATGC
>NW_015537946.1:721857-740266 GCF_001515605.1 Sinocyclocheilus anshuiensis | reverse complement strand
AAAAAACACACACATAAAATATATATATATATATATATATATATATATATGTGTATGTATTTTTTTTTCTAGACTTAACAGCCATAGTGAGTTCTAAAGCGCTCCAAAGCTTTCAGCGCCTTGACAGTTAGTCTTGCTTCCAGCTTCCAAATGACCTCTTATTCTAATTGACTGATTCAATTTAAGAATTTGACTAAGAAGATGATGCACACTTTTAGAAAAATGGCTTTATAAAGATAAAAATGCCCATAAAAGGTAAAAATCTATTTAAACTTATTGGAAAAGATTAATTTCTATCACTGCTGTGAACTGTGATCACCACACAGAATACGAAGAATATCAAAAACTTCAGGAGTCAGCTGTCCACAGTAGTCCTTAAGATATCAGCACAATAACACACTCAGCAAAATATAATCTAATTATCGTTATCGATAAAATCCCAGAAAATATCGAGATAATATTTTTTGTCAATATCACACAACCAACCCTAATATATTTAACGTTTTGTTTAGAATTTTTTTCAAAATAAATATGAGGAGTGCCCTTTTTTCCACTTGAGCCCCTGCCCCTCAAAATGTCTGTGCACGTCACTGATGTACAGTGAAGTTCAGACACTGGGCCTATTGGAACTTTAATTGAATATGCTTAGCCTAGTAAACAATGGTTATTATTGCACTAAATATACTTAAAGTGGTTCCAATTTAACACAATTTCAATATATTAAATATATTTCAAATAGATTAAAATACATCTTGAAATACACTTAATATACTTAAAGTTGTTTCAAAATAATACATTTAATATGCACTTAGTATAGTATAATTTAAATATAGTAAGTATGTCTGAAAAAGCACAATTTAAATATATTTATTTTTCACCTGGGAAATATTTACAATCTTAAGAAAGAAAAAAAAAATGACACACTTTGTCTTTAATGTTTCGTCCACAGGCTGGAATGTAATCAAGCTTTGAGGTAATGGTTTGTTTTCTTCTGTTGAGGATATGCACATTTTCCCATCTCAGCAGTGATCTGTACCAGTTCCGCTCTCCACCACCTGTTCTCTGGGCACGCTGCATGAAAACTCCCCTGAGTACATAGAATCCTAAAGCTGCTGAGGAATTAATATCCTGTGATCACCCCGGGCTTTGACCGCTCCAGTTTGCTATTCAAATAATGAAATAATGAGCTCTATATTGCTATCATTAATGGTGTTAAGTATGCTAATGGGGTAAACGTCAACTCCACATGAATATGTGACAGTTTTGTGTATACACCCACACAATCTTATCCCCCAAGATACCAAGATATAGTATAATGGCTGTTCAAAAATATATCACACATCCTAACATTCACCTGTAGATAATCAAAATAGTCTTACTGGTTAAGCAAGTGGTAGTGAGGTCATCTGCGTATATGCTAGGTTAGCAAGCTAACTATTAGTGGAATGTTAAGATAGTACACCTTCTGATAAGATTGTATTTCACGGTTTCTAATCAGGTACAGAAAAGAGAACCTATTATAGTTTATTTAGCTAAACTTCCAAGACTCAAACATAATCCAAACAAGAGATTCATTGCTCCCCCTCCCCTGCTGTATTCTGTTCACAGCTGTATTTTTGGGTCAGAACCACAATACGTTTTCATCATCAAAGTAGCATCTGTTTTCCCCTGTTGCTAGTTAACAGTGACAGAAGAGAATGTGGGAAAATGGATAGCATTCCTCACTTTTGTACATTGGTTTTTGAACCTTCTGTTTTCATCAAGACAAATTCTGATGTCAAACAAACCCCAAAAGTGCTAGGGTCAATGCTTAATGAAGTGCAATGCAATTAAGGGACAAGCAATACAACCTCTTCCATGTAAATCTATATTTTGGCTTTAATCAGCTGTGACGAGTGACAGATTAGCCAGAGTGAAATCTCATTGGTGATCTCAAAATGAATGGATCTTTTATATCTTTGATATATATTTATGGCCACAAACACAGCTGGAAAAAAATAATAATAAGAAGAAAGACAAATATATATTACTAATTATAAAAACAGTAAAGATATTCCCATTTCAGGCTCTCCTCTAAAAGCACAGAAATTTAAATTGCATGATTTATGATCAGATTTCTTCCTTTCGGAACATCTAATACAGAAAAGGGAACATCCAGCAACGGAAGAAAGATATGGAAATGGATTTAGCAAAAATTGTGTATCTCACGCTTTATATAAATGGAACCATATCCAATACTTTTTTTTAAGCCATAACAAAACCAGACCAATAAATTCAGTGCTCTCATCCTCCAAATATACCTCACTTCTTCCCAGCTACAGCGACCTTACCTTAGTTTGCCTCATTATGCTGACCTCCCAAAAACCCACCCCCTTCCCACGGTGCTCAGCCTTCTCTGGTGACAGCCATGCACTACAACAAGTCTCCAAAGAATGTAAGTGCACCAGCCAATAGAAAGGTAAATAGCCCTGGCATTTCATGCTCTGCATTCATCAAACTTTTCATCCTCTATTTCCCTTCACATATAAACCCATGTGCCTGAGGACATACGGAGAGGAGGTGAGCACAATCATTCACTAGAAGTCCATTGCTTGGTTAGCGGTGAAAGAGGACATGAATGATTTGCCTCTTTCCAACCAAGTGATTCAAAGCTTTTCCTGCTGGTATTGGAAGGTTGTGTATCTCAGAATATCTTTATGGCCCTTCATCTTTTTGAAGAACATAGTAGCATAAATAAATTACCTCTTGTCAGGTTAAGTGATTACTCATGGTGATAAAAATGTTTCTTCAACTAAGGACCCTTTTGGACTTTTAGAAGATGTACTCTCTTGAAACTTCCTTGAAACACGTTTCAAACACACTAGCTGTCCAACAGTCGATTCACTGGAGAATTCTGCTCTTTTGAATTCTGAATTTGGGTTTCCATGAGACATCATGAACAAATGTAATGTACATCTCAAATCATCATTCATTTTGTGATGGTGGTGTAAATGGCATCTTAGAAAGTTTGGAATAAACTGTGAAGTACCTTTAACAAAAAGCTAATTTTCAAAGCTAACATTTGTTTTGTATTCAAAATACACACAATAAAAATTATATGTTGACACTTTTTGTGTAATTTTACAAAACAGATATTGCTACACAGTGTAATGGCACAATAAAATCACAATAAAAACAAAAATAATAATAATAAAATAATATTTAATTTAGATTTGATTTTCTTATTTTTAGATTGAAAGGGCCCTATTATACACCCGGCGCAATGCGGCGCAAGGCGCGACGCAAGTGTTTTTGCTAGTTTCAGCCCGACGCAGTTCTCATTTTCCCGTCCTGCGCCGCGTTGTTTAAATAGCAAATGCGTTTGCGCCCATTTGTGCGCCCATGGGCGTGCTTTTCTAAAAAAGAGGTGTGTTCAGGCACATTGTTGGTGCATTGGTATTTTGAGGAACTGAAAATAGACTGTGCCATAGACCAACTCAAACCAGGTCTAAAGTCTGGCGCACTATTTTTTTATTTGTTCTTTAAAGAGCGCGTTAGTAATATGCGCCTATAGGCGGGTGCACAACGTGCATACACTTTGCTTATTACACACACAGGGACGCGCTGTAGCACACAAACACTTTTAAAAATGAAAAATTACATTCCGCCATATAAATAGCGAACCCACCATGGCGTGAGCGCAACTGGCTTTTAAAGGGGATGGGAGATGAGACTCTGATTGGTTTATTGCACGTTACACCCAAAAAACACCCATTACTCATTAAGAGAATAGGGACAACCCGTTTAGACCATGCGCCTGGGCGCGCCGACCGTTTTCCCGTTGTTAAACTAGCAAAAGTGGATTCGGACACGCCCTGAGTGCACCTGCGCCATGCGCATTAGACCATGCGCTTAGATCGTTAAAATAGGGCCCAAAGTCTTGATCTTGGATAAGGAAAAGTAGGAAATATCTGGACAATAAAATATCTTAAAGTTGAAGAAACATCTGTGAACAAATAAGCAGGTCTACCACCAGCCTGCAGAACAAATGTTATGAATATCTGTATCGCTACATACTCTGTTTTGTCTCATCTCACAATAACTTTTCTGGCAGTTTGGTTTATTCCTTTCTTTTTGAAGCCTGCAAATTGCAGAATAATCTCAAAGTGTTTTGTTTACAAAGAGAGGCTGGACCCACTTTATATTACGTGGTCTTAACAACTATGTACTTACATTTAAATTAATCATGCAGTGCAATGCACTTATTGTGTACATACATGTTTTTACATTGCACTTGTGTTTTTAAAATATCTGCATGTAATTACATCGGTAATTAATTTATGTAATTACATTTATAATTACACTGTTGACCCATCCCTTACACCTTAACCCACCCTTAAACCTACCCATACCACCAAACATGTCACTAACCTTACCCGTATCCCACCTCAATAGCAGCAAACGTGTTTTGCAATACAATATGAACACAATAAGTACATTGTACTTGTCTTTTGATGTAAGTACATAATAGTTAAGGCCACTTAATATAAAGTGGGACAAGAGGCTTCCCTTTGGTCATCTATACTGTGAATTCTGTTTTGCTTAGCAAAGCATGATTATGATCATTTTATAATATGTTGGAATCCTGCCACGCTGTTGTATGTGTGAAAAGAACAAGAGAACACATTAAGCCTAGCAGTGAGTGATTGAACAGCATGTGGAACTGCTGCATTTGTCTTTCAAGTGCATGAGGTGTGCCCGAAGAGTTCGTAATCTCCCAACCTTCTCTGCAACCTAACTGTCAATTGAGGGTTTTTAAACTCTTGCCCCCCACTTCTCTCCCCCTTCAATTTCTCTTTTGTCCTGTTTGTCACATATAATTTCCATTCTGCACCGTTTCAACTCTAGCTATTCCTCCCTGAGAAAAGATGAAATGATTATTCACATGGCAAAGTTATTCGTTCTGTTCGGTATTTTACACAACCACATCCACATCATACCTCTATGCCAAGTGAACTTCAAATGGTTCAACGCTTGTGAAGTAGATGGCTGCAGAAGTTGTGATGGTTAACATTTTTACTTTCCTTTTTGTGGAGATGAGGCTTAATGAATGCCTCAATGAATCTTTTTTTTTTCATAACTTCTCATCATTTTTTTATGTATCAGATGTGTCTAGGAATTAAAAATACCTCAAGTATAGCTCTGGAGAAAAGTGGTAGCACTTATTTAAATTTGTTTTACTACATTATTAAAAAGAAAATTGTGCAGTCAATACCATATGGTGCTATTTCTAATAAGATGTCACCAAATATAGTCAGGCTAATTCATTATTTTCTAATGTTTTAATGTTTTTTGACTTGAAAAACCAATTAATTTTCATGTTACCATGTAAAGCACATAATTGCATTGAGAAGACATCTTTTACAGTGTAAAACGGAAGCTCTTTACCTTCCTCCCACTCCTGGGAACTTGCTTTTGTCTTTGCCATTGTCTGGTCTTTCGCCCAGGAGTCCTCTGCTGATGTTAAACTCCAGGCAAACTCAGGATAATATCCAGCAGGCCCACGGTCACATGACTTTCCCTTTGAAGAGCAATCTGAAAGAGAACAGTGGTTTTACTAACATCTGCATATACAAAGAAACCACATTGTTCATTATTTATCCGAACAGCATTTATTATATGTTTTGGAACACTTTTATGGACATTTTGAGTCCTGAATATGAAATTACTCCATTAAAATACACTTTTCAAACTCACTTCCCTGCTGGTAATATTGTTCCCCAATCCTGGTCAGGCTGGTCTGTTGGCCGATTTTAAAAGGGTTTTGGGCACTAAACATCATATAGACCAGGCTAAGAGACCACCTTAAACCAGTTAAGACCAGCAAACCAGATTAGGTTGGTTAAGGAGGGACTTGTCACACACAAAAAAGTGACATACAAATCACACGCATATGTACAATTCACTGCAGCTTCCAGCTGAAGTGACCATTATTTGCAGTAACATACCAACCATTTTTATTACTTTTCACGCAAATTATGATTACAGACTATAAATTAATAATCCTGGTTCATTGCACAATACAATGTTATGACCATAAAACACTTTTATCACAGTGCATGATTGTAAACGAAATATATTTTGACTATTTAAACACACAATCAGCTCCATTTGTATGGCTTTTCTGATGTAAACTTGCTTGTTAGCTCACCTGGTGCAGCTTTGCGTGGTACGAGTCTTGTGAAACATTATAGCTTAGGTTTTAGTGTTGATGTTTTCAAGTGTTATTTTCAAATGTGACCGTGCATTAACCTTTTAGTGCCACTCACCAGACTGAATTGTCACTAACTGTTTCTTTTTCCTGAACCATCCTGCATTTTCATGCATTCTATGGTGGACTTCTATGATTACCTAATGCTAATTTCAAAACTAGTATTTTCAGAGTTTAGAGAAAATATAGTAGGCATCAATTTGTGGCCTCATCTTATTTTCACTGAGATCCTGAATTGCAGCAAGTAAAGCAAAATGTATCTTTAGAAAAGATGATGTCTCCATCGCATTATGATTAGCTCATTACCCTGTCAATGTGATAATACCTGCCAATCGTGTTCTCTTCATCACTGTGATTGGCTGATTACTCTGTCAAGGCTGATTACCACCTTTCTTGCTTGCAAAAGCTCAGAAAATCAGCCTAAATAGGTCAAAAGGGCTCACTTATTGTACACCACCACTTTCAGTTACATTCAAACCGAAACTGACTTGAAATGATCATCGGTGAGTGATTGTGGTTAAATTAAAGGTGCACTTGTGGTTCTTACTGAGGATTTATTGACTACAAATCCAAAAGAAGGTGTCCACTACTAATGCCATAGAATGAGATTTTGATTTGAACTGATTTTAGTAAACATTGTTTTATATATATATATATATATATATATATATATATATAAAATAATAGTTTTTTTTTTTTTATTATGATTTACAGTATGATTTTTACCTGGAAACATGGTACACAAACTTTGTAAAGAAAATGTTTAATCACAATTCCCTCAATATTCTGTCATGACAATATCCTGAAATATTTCAACATAAAATGCAGCTGCATCTGATTATATGGCTGTTTGACATTTGAATATACAGTAGTTGTTTATAGACTGATTGCCGTTCGTGTTCAGGCTGAAGTCAGGTTTTGCCTGTCTTCAGTGATGGTTCTAATTAAAACACATTGCTTAAGGTCAAAGACTGTTTTGAGGTGACTGATGAAATGTGTCTTCAAAAAGACACATGATCATAGCTGTTTCAAATTGCAGTTTGTACTGAAATGAATGTCATTGGTTATAAGTTCAGCCAGAGAGGTAATTTGATTGGCTTCTGAGCCCAGTAAAACGGACAAAAAGCCATCAGATATCAAGCCAGTGAAAAATGTGCTTTGTACAATGAAGGTCTATTTCACATTTATATATACATTCATATTTAAACATTTAGCAGATGCTTTTATCCAAAGTGACTTACAAATGAGTACAATACAAGCAATCAAACAATCAAACCAACAACAGAGAAACAATATGTAAGTGCTGTGACAAGCCCCAAAAGTCTAACGCAGTATATGTAGCAAGTTTTTTTTTTTAATAACAATAGTATTATTAAAATAATAATAATAATAAATAAAAAAAGAGGTCTTCAACACTGCTCCTGGGAACCCACTGCCCAGCAAATTTATGTCCAACCTGCTTCAGGACACCTGCTTGTGTATTTTTAAGTGATCCTGTAACGCTTAATTAGCTGGTTCAGGTGTGTTTGACTAGGGTTGGAGCTGAACTCTGCAGGATGGTGGGTCCCCAGGATCATGGTTGAAGGCTTCTGATTTTAAAGAATGAAAAGTAGATAGAATAGAAAAAAATAATAGAGAGAGCTAGTGTTAGAGCATCAAGTTATTATTATTTTTATTTTTATTATAATAAATTAAAAAAGTAGATAGAATGGAAAGAGATAGAGAATGCTAGTGTTAGAGGGTCAAATTGCAAGGAGTAAAAAAGTAACATTTATGACTTGGAAATGCACAGTTAGTTATAGTAGATCAATAAATCAAAGTACACATTCACATTCACATTAGTAAAGTACATAATACTTTACTAATGAAGAACAATTACTAAATGATGTTTCACACTTGTGCAATTTATGTAATTAACATAATATAAATTAACATAATATAAAATAAGGTTTTCTCTCTCTCTCTCTCTCTCTCTCTCTCTCTCTCTCTCTTTCTCTCTCTCTCCTCTGTCATCTTCACACAGTATAACCATTAATGCATGGTTTAAAAAAAATAATAATAATGTGAAATAAAAGTCTCATATCTGAAGTGAAAACCTTATCTATAAGAGGCTGGCAAATATAATAAATGTAAACTCAGCTAGTTTTAGAGTTTAGCATTTGTAAGAGTGTGATGTTGGGTAGCAGATAAAGTCACATACATTTGTATTTTAATGATGATGTGTCAAAGTTAATTTATCATGTAGCTCTGTAATGCTAATCATTTTAACACCGGTATTCACATAAAAGTTAATGTCAGAAGCCATTCTTCAGGAACTTTAACATGATTATTATGTTCACAGCTAGTTCCCACACTTTTCCTGTGGTATTTCATGTATTCGTTTATTCTGCTATAAAGGCTTTCAAACCATTTCAACTGTGTTCCAACCACACATTCGTCTCATATTCACTGGAGTGTTAAAAGTACCGGTGGGACCAGGTTGTTTATCAGAGGACTGCTGGTTGATGCCCCAGGCGGCGCACAAATACGCATGTTTTCTGTTCTTTTGCCCGGTGTGTGTGTGCTTCCTTGTTACAGTACTTGGTGCTTCCATTGTTAAGAAAGGCAGATCTCAGAGGAAAGTTTTATTGCCCAGAGGTTACTCTTTCATAGCTCAGACTTAATGGAGTTCTTTGTTATGCTTCATTCAGGAAGTATGCATTTTCTGTGTGTTAAAATACCTTCTGCTATGCCCGTTTAATGTACTGAGACAACTGTAAGTAGCAGTAGGCAGACTTAAGTAGATTTTATAAACCTCTATTTTAAACGAGGCATTTGTTGCATCCAGTGCGGACATAATTACGGACAGCCCCAAAACATAATGTTTCCACCTCCGTGCTTGACTGTAGGGATGGTGTTCTTGGGGTCATAGTCAGCATTTCTCTCCCTCCAAACACGGCGAGTCAAGTTAATGCCAAAGAGCTCGATTTTGGTCTCACCTGACCACAGCACTTTCTCCCAAGCCTTCTCCGAATCATTTTGATGTTCTTTGGCAAACTTTAAAAGGGCCTGTATACATGTGCCTTCTTGAGCAGGGGGACCTTGTGGGCACTGCAGGATTTCAGTCCATTGCGGCATAGTGTGTTACCAATGGTTTGCGTGGTGACTGTGGTCCCAACTGCCTTAAGATCATTAACAAGCTCCTCCTGTGTAGTACGGGGCTGATCCCTCACCTTTCTCATGATCATCCTTACCCCATGAGGTAAGATCATGCATGGAGCTCCAGACCGAGGCCGATTGATGGTTATTTTGTATGTCTTCCATTTCCGAATAATCACACCAACAGTTGTCTTCTTCTCACCAAGCTTTTTGCTGATGGTCTTGTAGTCCATTCAAGCCTTGTGCAGATCTTGTCTCTGACATCCTTTGACAGCTCTTTGATCTTGCCCATGGGGGTGGGAGAGGTTGGAATGGAAGATACAGATTGTGCGGACAGGTGTCTTATACACCTAACAACCTGACATTAGGAGTGACTTCTTAAAGTGACAGGACTAATCTGTTTTCCACATGGGCACATAACCAGTCTGTGGGAGCCAGAATTCTTGCTGGTTGGTAGGGAATCAAATAATTATTTCAGTCACTGAAATGGAAATCAATTTCTAACTTTTATATAATGTGATTTTTCTGGATTTTTGGTTGATATTCTGTATATATCCGTTAAAATAAACCTACCATATAAATTACAGACCCTTCATTTATTTGTAATTGGGAAAACGTACAAAATCAGCAGGGGATCAAATAAATATTTTGCCCACTCTAGATTGGCATTAACAAAGTTATAGCTAAATTTTATGGTAAATGAAATGTACTGAACTAATACATTTAAATAAATAAACTACTTGATTAAAAAAAGGTTAATATATATGTTTAACCATTTTACAGTTATTTATAGCTTTAAGTAGATAATACTAGGAGATGGTACATCTCTTGTTTGCATACTGACAATGCAGATATATACGATATATTATGGCTTGGTATTGTTAGCTTTATATATATATATATATAAACAAAGTAGTTAACAAAGAATCTTGAAAATTGGCCTGGACATGAGCTTTATGATATATTTTCATAGAATATATCAGTAAAATATATCAAGTTTTCAAGATTCTTCATTAACAATTCAAATGAGTGAGTTCACATTTTGAAAATCAAATGTTTCATTTAATTTGACATTTCACTTTAAGCACAAGCATACATGCATGCATGCATACATGAATACATACATTATAAAATAAAAATAAAAAAATAGAGCAATTCAGACAATTTGGTCTTAGTGTAACGGGATGACTGAGATGAGAAACGTGCGGATTCATGTGCAAAGCTTTATTCCAAAACATAGTCAACACAGGCAAGGGTCAGAAAATGGCAAACAGGTATTTAGAGGACAAGACAGAAGAGTAATCCGATAAACAGGCGCAGGTCGATCAACGGCAAAGATAATCCAAAGGTTGAGGCAAGCGAGTAATCCATAGACAGATAATAAATCCAAGCGAGGTGTGAACAGAATCCAGACGACAAGACGAAAGAGAAATCCAAGACAGGCAGGTAATCAGGAAACAAGATGTGACAAGACTCTGGATGATCAGCTGTGATGTGAGGTGACTCTGGATGATCAGCTGTGATGTGACGTGACTCTGGACAAACAGCTGAGACGTGATGTGACTCTGAAAGATCAGCTGTGACTTGACTTGACTCTGGCAGATCAGCTGAGGCGTGACGAGACTCTGGAAGATCAGCTGAGGCATGACGAGACTCTGGAAGATCAGCTGAGTCGTGACGAGACTCTGGAAGATCAGCTGAGACGCAACGAGACTCTGGAAGATCAGCTGAAACGAGACGAGATTTTGGACGTGACTCCGAACGAACAGATGTAACTTGACTTGACTCATGAAGAGCAGCTGTGACTTGACTTGACTCAGGAATTGCAGCTGAGATATGATGGTGCGTAGTTGTGGCCGCCATTTTGTGAGTGCGAACTGGTGCGTCCGCCATCTCAGTCACAGACGCGGTGTCACGTTCCTCCTCCGTGACACCCACAGTGAATGAAGAGCCAACACACAACAAAGCATAGTCCATAAACTGACAGAGTGATGAACGCGGACCCTCTCGTCTAAGCTTAGACATCAGCGGTTGATTAATACCTTCGCAGAAAAACTCTTTCAGGAAACAGTCCGGCAAATCAGAGTAATAGGCAATGGATAAATACTCTTGAATATAGTCCTCGAGCGATCGCGTGCCCTGCTTGAGGGCTAATAACATTCTTGCAATGTCCATACCTGGACAATGTTCCTCCAAAAAGCTGCTGGATCCTTGTGTGACCAAGTATTCTGTAACGGGGCGACTTGAGATGTAAAAAGTGCGGATCCATGTGCAAAGCTTTATTCCAAAACATAGTCAAAACAGGCAAGGGTCGGACAATAAGGAGACATGCAAAATGTGCAGTGTTGGGGTGCCTCCAGGACCAGGGTTGGGAACCACTGATTTAGAGGACAAGACAGAAGAGTAATCCGATAAACAGGCGTAGGTCGATCAACGGCAAACATAATCCAAAGGTTGAGGCAAGCGAGTAATCCATAGACAGATAATAAATCCAAGCGAGGTGCAAACAGAATCCAGACGACAAGATGAGAGAGAAATCCAAGACAGGCAGGTAATCAGGAAACAGGCAATCAGGAAACAAGACGTGACTAGACTTAGACTAGAACTAGAAACTCAAACTAGGACCGGGAACTGGCTCTGTAAAGTAGCTATGCTAAACAGCATAAATGCTAAACAATACTTGGCCATTAGAGAAGGATTTGAGTGGTTGTTATATAGTGTGTGTGTGATTGGCTGCAGGTGAGTCCAATCGGTGCAATGGAGCATGGGAAATATAGTCCAGGGTGATGTGCAACAGTTTGTGTGGTGTGAGAGTCAATGTAATCAGAAGGCGACCTCTGGTGGCGAGCAGACAGAAGACCACGGACCGGATTCGTAACACTTAGTATCTGATATGAAATGTTTGTGTTTATATATATAAAAAAAATATATTGCAACTTTGGTACCTTTGGTTTCAAATAATTTAATATTTAAAATATTACAATTATGTTAACAGCTCCATATGTAAAAAAAAAAAAAAAATGGAATCATATTTAAAAAGCATAATTTATATTGAAAATAAAATAATAAAATTATCATCACAATCTTTTTTTTCCTTGAATGCATTTTTTTATGAATAAACTTCACCAGAATCTTTTTTGATCCACATGTGCAGTTTGTCAAAACATTTCAGTTCACTATAGTTTATCCAAAAGCACTCTCTGACTAACAATATCAAGTATTAAAATATGCTGCATTAGAGCTTGTTAATATTTCATGACCTAACACTGGTGAAAGTGTCAGATTTTAGAGAACACTCCTGAGCTTTCTTTCCAATTAGTGATTATCAACCACAATTGCTAAGACGGTGAATCATTTCTGATAATGTTGGTTAAATGCCAGAGGGAAACTTAGGTCTCAATGAGATGTGATGCTGTAATGGCTCTTTTCAAGGTTGAACAATACATTGATTTCAAGAAGCACTGTTTTTTTTTCTTACATGACATATTGCTCACCAACTTCACCAATTTCATTGAAGGAGAGTGTATATATTAACCTTTAGAACAAGCCTTAAATCTGTCATTTGAGAAATTATTTCCTTGATTTTTGGAGAAAAAAGACTTTGATGCACTGTGAAAAAGTATTGAAAAAACTCATAACTTCTACAAGAATATCTATTTAAACTACATGTGAAATGTAAATTAAATAAATAAATAAATATTTCCAAACATTGTGCTGTTTGTGGCTGTGTGTAGCACCTACAGTTGTACTGTAACACTTATTTTAAATACACTAAATTAGAAATTAATCATACATTTAAGTGAGAAATACTGACACAATTTATACTTTGTTACAAATGCATTCCGTTATAACTCTAATTGACCTACCCTATCCCAACATTAAGAAAGGGTGTCCCTTTGTTCAGCACATTTCAGAGTGGATTGTTTTGTGAATCTCTTTTATGAATGTAATGCAGGCTTTGCAGTAGCTGTTATTAAAGGAAGTGCAGGCTATACTGAATCTGATAGCAAAACCACGACTCATATGTGAATACAGCAAAGTGCTCTTGTCAATTCACTTTACATGTTAAGAGAGTGTTTACATTTTTAAAGGCACATCAGCAAAAACAACTTGTTTCATAAGGGTCAGAAAGAAGATAGACTGCAGTTATGAAAACCTTCTTGGTTGGCAGTGCCCAAATCGAGATAGATCCTTGTAAGAGACTGATCTGGAAACGCTCTAAATAGGTATCAACGCTCTGCGTATCCATCTGAAGTAGGTCAGACTGAATACAGAATTTTTTTTTTTTTTTTTATCAAATTTCCCCCATATTTCTCTGCCATCTTGATTTTTTTTTTTACACTGAACTCTTTAAAAATACCTTTTGGGATTGCCTTACATGCAAAGTTGTCTTAGAATTTGATGAAAATTAAGTGTTATTCATATACTGCAGAGCATTTGTGTCCTTGGTATCAAAAACCACACTCTAAATGCTGTTTCTCCACCCTGCTTGTTCCAAATGAGGCTTAGAGAAATGATTCAACAAAGCCTGCGACAAGTTCTGGATGTGTCACACAGCTCCTGCACCACCACAGTGGCAATCTAAGGGAGAATTGATGGCTTAACAGATGGCCAAGGACACAGATTTTATTGGCCATTTATCCTCATTTAGACCCCTCACTTATCTAATGTCTTAATTCCCTGAATGTGTGATCATATCCCCTTTGACACTCGTTGAAGCAAACGCTTAGAGTCGATCAGTCACAATGACCCTGAAAATGGCTGCAATTAAACTCTGAAAATATGTGGTTTCAAGTAATGGTTTCCTTGAGCTTTGTCTCCATCCGCCTATTCACATCAAACAACAACACAAAGTTCCTTAATCGGAACTAGTGAAAAACACAAGATTTTCTTTTGAATCAATTGAACTTGCATTGCATGCAATTCTTTCAGATCCTAAAAATAATTTGCTACCTGTCAAAAAGCATTTGCAGAGATGCCCTTGATGTCACATAGGTAAGCTAATTACTGTGGTGTAAACCTTTAATAAAGCTTCTGAAAAGGCTTTTTTATTTCGGGAGAGCTCTGGTTGCAAAGGATTCTGTAAAATCGTATGTAAAACAGTGCTTATTAGAGACTTAGAGACTATTATGCGGAACGTTTTAGTTCTGATATGATTCAATGTAATGTTTAAGTGATTAAAAGTCCTTTTCAAGGGAGAAAATGGTAATTTAGTTTTAAATGACTGCCACTAAATCCACTTATTTCAGAAAATTTTGTTAGATTTTTAGTATACCGGTGTATTTGTATATAACTGGATTGTTTGTAAAGTGGTAGGGTTTTGGAATGCAATTTCTGTAATTGCAACAGACAAAAAAAAAATTGTAGCACTGTTTAAAAAGCTAAAATATTATAGAATTACCCAACTTTGTGCCACAAATTCATATTTTAATTTCTCTCATGGCCTCTCAAGTTACTGAGAAGGCCAATTAGACAATTGTACCATAAAAACGGCAAATGGCTTGGTTTGGAATTACTCAAGAACTTTTGCCACAGCTGAGCTGTCTGGTCTCCACACAACAGATAGTCAGGCAGGTTTGCCTGTAAATGCTTTCAACCATGAGCGTTTATAGCCCATAAATGTATTCATTCAAAATGGTCAGTTATTCCCCTAGCTCTTTATATCCCACTCAGATGGGGCACGAGATCATAAAGGACTTGGATAGCGGGAGGTGTATGAAATGACCAAGTTTCTTGAGAGCGAATATGTGTGCCAAGAGAGCATCCTCTGCATCTGCTGACCAGTGTCTCTGCCCCCACACTAAAGCAGAAATCACTCTCTGCAAATGTCTCGGATGGCACCCATAGACTGCACACATTCACTAACATTTGATCCATATTGAACAGAAAATGGCGAGCACTGTCTGTAATCACCAGTTCCAAACCGATTGGCTAGCTTAATGGTGGCATTCTTGTGTTCAAATATTTTTCAGTAATGACTGCTCTATGTGCTAAATAATGACTGCTGAAAACTATATGACCAACTAGAAATAGTATATATATATATATATATATATATATATATATATATTATTCAACTCTGTCATACTATCCTTTCATCTGTTAAGGGTGATTTCCAATGACAGTGCACATAACTTCCTTGTTTACGACTCTGTTTCAGTCTCTTTCAATAAAAAAACGTCTTTACTGGTGACTCACTCATAAAAACTCTCATGTTGCCATATAATGACAGGATGATGTAAGTAAAATCACCATCACGAACACACACACCGTTTCTCAATACTAAATACTATTATTAAATGCTACTATTATTTATATAAAAAAATATTTACTGAATAATAATATTTAATAAACAACAGCAACAGCCATCATAAAAGTTGCTAGGCAATTCAGTTAAAAGTACAAAGGCAGTGCTCTGATATAAAGTATTAAAGTTATAAAAGATATAACATTTGGGTTAGGGTTAGTTAAACTATTTGCTCTGGAACAAATAATAGATTAATGAGACCAAAGACTGCCCCGTTAGATTAACCCAAAACAAATGATATCTCATGTTTAACCACTATAGAGTCATCAGAGCCAGCGGCAAATTCCAGAAGATCTGGCCAAGGTAAGGCTGCTCTCTGTGGGTTCATGAGCACTGAACGGCCGCTGACACTCTGGAGCTCACATCTCTGAAAATGTTGAAGCAAATTTTCAAATAGATGTTATCTTTATTAACAAACAGCATATTTGAAGTCTAAACAATTACATTCTCGCCTAAAACAAAACTTAAAATTACATTCCTTGACACAAAAACAGTATTATTTATAAAATTATAGTGGATTTGGGCATCCACCATGACACTTGCTGTGAGAAATACTGCAAGCAGAGTGATATAAACAGTAAAAAGTTTGGAGTTCTGTTATCACTAGAATATTGCACGCCTGGAAAGGCTCTCAGCCAATCAGAATTGAGAACCAGAAAGAACTGTTGTATAAATATAATTAATGTACACAGCCATTTGTGTGTGTGGAGAGAAGGGAGGGGGGACATTCAATTTGTCAACAGACATTTATATTGTCACAAAATTTTTCTATTTTAAATAAATGTTGTTATTTTGAACATTTTCCTCAAGGAATCCTGAAAATTATAAATAAATAATAAACAGTTTCCACAAAAAATATTAAGCAGTAGTGTTACATTTTCTACATTTCTAATAATCATAAATGTTTCTTAAATATCAAATTTGAGATTTTATACTTTATACCTTATATTGAAGTCTTTTACTCAGAGCATTTTACTATACTTTTGAGCATTTTGGGCATAGCTGTTCAGTTGCCATTTATTAGATTTCCCACACTTAGATTAGATCTTTTTCAGATGAACCCTGAAAAATGAATGGCACATCAAAACAAAATAAATTGTGGTTTGTCATATTGGTTAGACAGGCTCTCCATCTAACTGAGCGGGTCTTAGCCAGATAAAGCGGACTTGAAAGTATGCCTTAATCAAGGACAAAAATTAAATAAGCTGCAGAAAGGTCTGGCAAATTCACAGATAAAATAATTTGTGAAATTTGTCATCATTAGTCAATGTTGTTACAAAGTATTTAGCTTCAGGTGTTTATGATTCTCTGTCTATCACAGTTGTGATTGCTTTCTCATTGAAAAATGATTGAACACATTTGCATGCATAGAGAAAACACACGGAAAGGAATTTGCTGGCTGATAACATTGGGAAGAGAAAAGGCACAATTCAACTATAACTGGCAAGGGTAAATTGCTTCAGCAGGGGATAAATTATGTGGCTGATTCATTCTAGGGGTTGCAGTTAGCTCATTGTAGATGCACCATTTGATTTGCTTTTGGTGGCGGGAAGACCCATAAAGAGAGTGTGCATTCAGTTAATGGGGCTGTAATGTCAGAGTGACCCCGGCCTCCTTTATCACACAACCTGAGATTGAGAGCTAGGTTTCACATGGAGGTTAGCTAAAACACTGCCAGGTGACCACTCGAAAACAAATGACTGCTCACAGCGATCCAACAAAAAACTCAACTGTGTTGTTTTGTGATATTTTAATATATTTGTATTCTATTTGATTCTAACAAGTGAAATGAGCAGTTATTACCTTACAGGAATATTAAACATCTCAAAAAAGACAATTTGGTCATAATTTGCTCGCCATTATCTTTTCACATTATAAATGTTTTACATTAATATTCTCCGCTTGTGCTGCTTAATATTTTTTTGGAACCTGTGATACATTTTTTTAGGATTATTTGATAAATAAAAAGTTAAAAAGAACATAATTTATTCAAAATAGACATTTATTGTCGCAATATTTGAAGAAAAAAAAATATTCAGCAACTATGTTAAATTTATTTAAATAAATAAATATACAAGCAGGCAATCAAGCACCAGAACTGTTTTCAACATTGGAAATTCAGCCTTGCATCACAGGAATAAATTATATTTTAAAGTATTTTAAAATATAAAAACATTATTTTAAATTTGTGATAATAATTCACAATATTACTACGTTTACTGTTTTCATCAAATAAATGCAGCCTTAATAAGCATAAGACACTCTATTAGCTACTGAATAAAGGCTGATACTAAAATATTTGCATTCTATTCTATTCTATTGTATTATATTCTGTTATGTTATGTTATGTTATGTTATGTTCCGTACTATTCTATTCTATTCTATTCTATTCTATTCTATATTTACGTAATATACAGTATATTGTCCAATCTTTGCCAGTATGGCATGAAACATGACATATAAACATCAGAGTTAAGTCCATTAGCAGAATGATAAATCTGTTTATTTTCAGCATTATTTTGATATATTAACATATTTATGAATTCGTTTGACCTTTGTACACCCCATGTCTCCTTTCGGCCTGTCAGATACCCTGAGGAGGACTGAGCAGGTGAATGCATGAGACCTGAGTCAGTGTTGACAGATGGATGAGACACAGAATGATATGGACAGGATAAATAGAATAAACTATAGCACACAGACAACCGTATTGC
>NW_015537946.1:720172-721847 GCF_001515605.1 Sinocyclocheilus anshuiensis | reverse complement strand
TCAACTTAACCGTTCTTGTTTTTCTGCCTTAGTGTAGACCTCTGACGGAAATCAATCTAACTCTCATTCCGTTTCAGATGAATTCTGTTGTTAAATGTAGCATGTATAGTCTGCTACGTCAGTGGGCAGCAGGATACAGCATGATGGGATTTGAAAGGGTATCTGAAAGATGTGGAGAGGATCCTGGAACTCACGTCTTGCACCATCAATTTTTACTATTTCACATTCCAGCATATTATGACAGTGGGCCCAGAGGATCTATTAACAAAATGTACAGATGAGTCCCAGCTGCACTGGGTCCAGATACAGAATATGAGTCTGTAATCGTTAGGAGAGTTACTTAAAACAGCATTATACAAGACATTGTCTATATTATATGAAATAATTTGGTAAAACTTTGATTGGCTGATTTTATAAGAATACGTGACTACCATAAAACATTGTTATTATTGATGCTAGATTTGCTAGATTATTATAGATTTAACAGCTTGATTACTTTGTATAATTGTGTAAATAAATATTATTAATGTGGACTCGTAAAGAGAAAATATATAGTATGCACAGCTATGGCATTGGTAGCTCCGGTCACTACAGGAACACAATATTGTATTCTTATATAATCTGAAGAAATCATTAACCATTATTGTCATTAACTCATCCTGCGCTGTTTGTGTTATGGAAAAGAATGCTATCAAATGCCTTGATGAGGAGAGGTGTGCTATTTGTTTTCTAAGTGGTCAGGCTCATAATAAAATGGGTGAACAAAATCTCCAAGATTGAAACTGAAGGAGGCACCCAAGACACATTGAGGAACCAGAATATCTAGAGTAACTGTCATGCTAGCAACCACCCAGAACACCTCAGCAACCACCTAACTTTGTCCCTGCAGCCACCCAGAACACCTGGCCAAATGCACAATTTCTGCATTAATTACCGCATTTTCAAGAAAATAAGTCACACCTGACTGTAAGTTGTAACATGTCATAATTACACTGTTGAGAGGAAAGGGGGAAAATTTAAAAACACACACACAGATAAGTCATATTGGTGTATGTCACATTTTAATATAACATTTAGAAATTATCAGTAATTAAAACAAAACTCTTACAAACATTATAAACACTATACGATGCATTTTAGTTTCCTTCACACCCAACAAATAATTGAAATTTAATGATATTCAGAACTGAACAGGAATGTAAAATTTAAGTATAAAACAAACGTCTCGGTTACGTATGTAACCCTCGTTCCCTGAAGGAGGGAACAGAGACGTCACGTCGGTGACCAACGAATTGGGATCTCGCTTAGAGAGACCAATCCACTTTGAGTGTGAACTAAATGAGCCGATGCACATTGGCATGCGATGATTGCATCCAGCTGCCGCTGATCACAGCGTGAGCATAAAAAGGCAGCTGGTGCAACGCATACCAGGTTTTCGCTGAGGAGCCGAGCCGGTGACCCGGTCGCTCAGCGGTGGTACAGCAGCCATGGCGACGGGACGTGACGTCTCCGTTCCCTCCTTCAGGGAACGAGGGCTACATACGTAACCGAGACGTTCCCTTTCAGTCAGTCACTACAAGTCACGTTGGTGACCGACGAATTGGGATCCCTACCAAAGTGCCATGGATGCTGCCCCTTCCAGTGTCCTGTGCGAGACGCCTGCGCCCCTTTGTGG
>NW_015537946.1:716302-719797 GCF_001515605.1 Sinocyclocheilus anshuiensis | reverse complement strand
CGTGACGTCTCCATTCCCTCCTTCAGGGAATGAGGGTTACATACGTAACCGAGACGTTCCCTTTCAGTCGGTCATTACGAGTCACGTCGTGACCGACGAATTGGGATTCCCTACCAAAGCGCCATGGATGCTGCCCCTTCCAGTGTCCTGTGCGAGCCGCCTGCGCCTCTTTTTGGTGTAGGCCGGGGCTCACAACAAGAGGGCCAGTCACTGTTGTCATAGCTCTACCCACTCAGTGAGATTGGATAACACTGGGAAAACGTACCCGTTCCACTTGGAACAGGAACGTTGCGGAAGCCCCATCCTTCCCGAAGGAGGTTTCGGAAGCACTTAGACATATGAACATCCGTTTAGGTGCATATGGAAGATTAGAGGTGATTGAAACCCTCATGGAAATGGCAGGAGTCTGCCAGAGAAACATGGGCTCTGAGGCTATACCGTGGCCTTTACACATATGGGATCCGCTTAGGTCTCTACATATGGAACGCAGCCCTCTACCAGTTCTCAAGGATTCAGCGAGAGAGGGCCTGGCGCCAGACGTTCCGTCACGTCTGGCTGCCGAGGGGACGGAGGAGCTCGACAGGGCCTACAGTAAGGACACTCTGGAGCAGTTTTAGAAAGCCGACACTAAACCGGGGCCTCTCAGCGCCTCTACCCATTTGAAGTGAGAACACAGGAGGATACAGACGGTTCAAGGCAAGGCGCACCGCTAACAACTCTAGGCAATTGACATGCCAGTGCAGCTGGGTGCCCATCCACAGCCCTGACACTGTGTGCTCATTGTACGTGGCCCCCCAGCAGGTTGTGGAGGCATCCGTGTAAACCACAGCATGCCTGGAGACCTGTTCTAGGGGCGCTCCTGCCCGGAGGAATGCAAGGTCTGACCACGAGCTGAAGGTTTTGCGACAGGCCAGTGTAACTTGGACCCGGTGAGTGCCGTGTTGCCACGCCCACCTCAGGACTCGTCCATGAAGACAGTGCTGAAGCGGTCACATATGAAGCAGCCCCAGCGGTGTACCTGCCGCTGCAGCTGCCATATGCCCCAGGAGCCTCTGAAACAGTTTCAGTGGGACCGCTGCCCTGTCCTTGAATGAATTCAAGCAATTCAGCACCGACCGTGCACGTTCCTCTGTGAGGCGTGCTGTCTGTTTGACCGAATCCAACTCCATACCGAGAAGAGAGATTCTCTCCCAGGAGAGTTTGCTCTTTTCCCAGTTGACCTGAAGGCCCAACCGGTGCACAAGTCCCTGTGTGCACACAACTGATGCTGAGACTGAGCTAGTATGAGCCAGTCGTTGAGGTAGTTGGGAATGCGAACGCCCTGTTCTCTCAGGGGAACAAGGGCTGCCTCCACAACTTACGTGAAGACACGGGGCAACAGGGACAGCCTGGAAGGCAGGACCTCGTACTGATATGCTCGTCCTTCGAACGCGAACCGCAGAAATTGTCTGTGGCGCGCATGGATCGACACATGAAAGTACGCATCCTTCAGGTCGATCGCGGCAAACCAATCTCGGGGACGGATGCACCCGAAGTTGTACGGTAACCGGCGAAGGGCCCAGTTCAAGACAAGCAGATCCAAGATTGGTCGTAACCCACCGCCTTTCTTGAGTACAATGAAGAAAGGGCTGTAAAACCCTGTATTAATATTGTCTGGAGGGACCGGCTCTATCGCATCCTTCGCCAGTAGGACTGCGATCTCCGCACGCAAGACAGGAGTATCGGCCGTCTTCACTGTCGTAAAGAGGATGCCACTGAACTTGGGGGGATGCCGGGCGAATGAATTGCATAGCCGAGGCTGATGGTCCGCAGAAGCCAATGAGACGGGTTGGGTAGCACTAGCCAGGCACCCAGATACTGTGCAAGTGGGACCAGTGGAACCACCACAGTACCCGCAGTGGGGCAGCTAGGTGGAACGCAGGGACCCAACTCGGGCGGCTTGTGAGCGGACCGAAGAGGGGTCTGAGTGTGCGGTGCAACGCTTACCTGGTTCCACAGTTTGGCAGAGGGTGTGTGAGTAGGGCCTTTGTTGACGCTCTCGAACTGCCCGCTGCTGCCTGCTGGCGATGGAGAAAGATGAGTGTGGTCCGGTGCTGGTCCGTCTGCGGCTCTCCGTGCCCTCCTGGGACCCAGGGACAGAGAAAACCACTCTCTCGTCGAGATTTTCCAGATTCTCCACCCGGCCCTCCTCCAGGGGAGAGAGAGGTGCCTTCACCATCCCCCAAAGAGCAGCTTCCTCCCTCTGTGGGTCACCCGGTCCGGGGCCTCTTGCTCTTTCGCTCACCGCCAGGTTTGACGGGGGCCTGGATGGGTAGGGCGGACGGTGCCGCTTGCTGGAGGCTGCTGCGGATGCAGCGCTGGAGCAGGGGCGGACGCAGGGGGCCGCCCTCGGAGACGAGCAGGCTGGGGCGCTGCGGCCGGCGGACGGGGGGAGGCAGCAGCTGCCCACCGGGGCAGGGTGTGACGAAACGCCTCAGTCTTCTTCTGTGAAGCCGAGAGCTGCTGGGCCAAGCTCTCGACAGCGTCGCCGAAGAGGCCGGTCTGGGACACAGGGGCATTAAGGAACCGAACTTTGTCGGCGTCCCTCATATCAACCAGACACAGCCAGAGATTGCGCTCCTGGACCACAAGTGTGGACATCGACATAGCACACAACTGCATCGCAACTGACTGCTCCACCGGGGGGACCCCCGTATACCCCCTAGCTGCACCACCGTCGAGGGTAGTGAGGGAGGAGGAACCAGCAGGTCGGCTTCTGGAATTGAAAAGTGCCGTCCATGACCTGGTGAGCTCCTCATGCACCTCCGGCCGGGAAGAAAGGCACTGGGGCGGGGCGCTGAGAACCAGCGCGAGCCACCCTGAGAAACCAATCGTTCAACCTCAAGGGCCCGGGATGCGGTGGAAGTTTTCACTGGAGCCCTACCCTCTCGGCTGCCCGGGAAAGCATAGCCGACATCTCTGGTTCCGATTCAGGCCTTGCCAGGTTCTACAGCCGGTACTTCATTGTTCCAAAGAAGGATGGGGGGCTGCGTCCCATTTTAGATCTGCGTCAGTTGAATCGCTCAGTCATGAAACTGAAGTTCAGAATGCTCACCGTCAAGCAAGTTGTGTCTCAGATCAGATCCGAGGACTGGTTTGTTACAATAGATCTAAAAGACGCGTACTTTCATGTCTCCATCCGAAATTCCTGAGGTTTGCTTTCAGGGGCCAAGCTTACCAATACCGAGTTCTTCCTTTCGGCCTAGCACTCTCACCCCGCACCTTTACAAAGTGTGTGGATGCCGCTCTGGCTCCACTGCGACTCCAGGGCATCCACTCCACCCTGAAGGTCTACGTGGCGGCTATAGCGGCCTACCACGCCCCTCTTAGTGGTCAGTCAGTGGGCAGACACCCCCTAGTTACACGTTTAAGGGCTGAGGCCCCCAGTACGATCTCGCGTCCCCACGTGGGACCTGGCTGTGGTGCTAGAAGCTCTTTGTAAGTCTCCATTCGAGC
>NW_015537946.1:712470-716204 GCF_001515605.1 Sinocyclocheilus anshuiensis | reverse complement strand
ACTGGGAGTCAAGGCTCACTCGACCCGAAGTATGGCGGCCTCCAAGGCCTTCCTAGCAGGTGTATCTATGCAGGACATCTGCAACGCAGCAGGATGGTCCACGCCCCTCACTTTCGTCAGATTCTATGGCCTTGATATGCGAGCCACTCCTGGCTCTTCTGTTCTCTTGTCTTAGCTGTGCTCTTCCACACTAGACAGGGATTTGCAAGTCTGGCGGCATGGGCATTCTCGTTCCCGTAGTGTCTTCGGACGCAGCTCGAGTTCCTGAAGGGGAACGTCTCCAGGTTACGTATGTAACCATGGTTCCCCGAAGGGAACGAGACGCTGCGTCTCAGAGCCATACTTCCGGCATCCCTGCGAGCGCTTGCTTCATTCCTTGAAGCTGAAGCCTGTTCCACCTCACGTGCCTTTATAGCTTCCTGGTCGCTACGTCACCCGCCTATGACGTCTCGTCCCTTCCATTGGACTGATTATACATGTGATTCAGAGCATGGTCACGCTGGGGGCTTTCCCGTAGTGTCTTCGGACGCAGCGTCTCGTTCCCTTCGGGGAACCATGGTTACATACGTAACCTGGAGACGCTATATGTGACTGTAACTACCACAGGTGAGCTAAAATGCACTTTTGTTTTATTTTATTCACAGCCCTCTCTCCACCGGACAAAAGCCACCAGTCTCTTGGCACGCATACATGCCAGCTGTGCCAGGGGCTTATTTTGGCAGAGAACCATGGCAAAACAAAAGAGAGTATCAGTCCTGGTGTCATGGCCATGGAGTGGGGGATCATTCTTGATTTGTAGTGTTTTGCGCGATGGCAGCATTCAGCCAAGCCCCCCTCTGCCACACTTTCACCGGGTGTAATACACACCAGCATGCAACAGATGCTGCAGAAACATTACAGTCTATCATTTTGCTAGTGGTGGCGCACGTCATTCGCCTCCGTCGAGGGCAACTGCTTCTCCTTGTCCGTCTGCTTGAAAACATAGGGCTCAGCTGAGCCAACGTGTCTGATTCTCCCAATGGCCCTATTTCAATTAATTTGCAAATTTCTGCAGCCGGGAGAAGATTGGAGCTTTGCGCACCCCATTACAGTTGTGTTGTGTTCAGCTATCTGGGTCGAATCAAAATGATTTCGGTGTAGAGATTGAGGTGATTTTTTTTGAACAGTGGGCAGACTGAAAGCGGTGACATCGCTGTGACATCAGCGCGGCACCCTGTTCATTTGTGAACTCGAGACCGAGCAGCTGCTTTGCATCTCAGATTAGATCAAAGCTGGCAATGTCAGGCTCCATAAACCAATATGCATGACTTGTGTACCCTCAGGAGGCTTTCTTTTTTGTAAATATCGGAGAGGTGACGTTACTAAAACATACTTTTGCAATTGGGAATGTGATGGAATAAAGAAGTACAGTTGTTTTAAGCCCAGTGCAAACTGCATGGTTTTGGCCACAACATATTTCTGGAATCCTAAGGCTGTATCCACCAAAGCATTTTTTTTCCCCGAGGATAGCTTATTTTTTCCAATTGTTTTCAGTGGGAGCGCCACGTTTTTTAAAATGCCAGCAGTGTGACAAAGCGTCTTTTTCATATATTTTTTTTTTACCTGGTGCAGAGAGTTGAAGAATGTTCAATGCAGGTAAAATGCAGCACTCATCACTGTCACTTTTTAATCATCTGCCCAATCACAGTGGAGGAGGGACGGGGCAAATACCACACTGATCAACCATCACATCCTACTTGTATGACAACTGAACATCAATGGAGGAGAAGTTAATATTGCTTGTGTCCGAGTGTTCATGTCTGTGCCAGATGGGATTCCTGGGCTACTACAAATATTGATATGAAAAAAACATTTAATTTGTGATGTGTCCGCCACATTACATCCAAAGTGTCTCAACAAAAAAAAAAAAAAAAAAAAAAACTTTTGGTGTACACACGGCCGAAAGGATTTCTGTTGTCATAAGGTAAAGTTATGAGTCTCTGATTGTCAAGTATGACATGATCATAGACGGGTAAATAAATGGTCTTTGTGATTAATCTTGGCATCCGACAAAGTTCTGTCAGTGTCCGAAAATTTGGGTCACACTCCTATAGTGTGACAGCTCTATACAGCTTGTGTCCACAGAGGAACTAATAGAAAGGTGTCTCGCACTGAACGAAAAGTGCCGTACCATGCTATGCCTAACTGTTCAAAATCCTCCCACACTCACAGCTCCACATTTTACAAACACCTACTGTAAATTCAAATGCCACTTTGTTCTTTTTTTTTTAAATGAACATGCCTGTATGGTGATCAAATTTATTCAATTTTGGACTACTGTCTTGAACTTGTCCAATCCAGTCTATGAGCGGCTGTCAACGAATCGTGGCTAAATGTTTTAGCTACAGTTTATCATACAGCCACGTCACATATCTGTGTTGCCTGTCTCCTTGAGATCACATTGTACAATCTTCCAGGGTATTATTTTAAAGGAATCCAAAAAATCATACAGTGCATAGCGGGCTTTACTCAGACTCTAAAAATCCAGACCACCCCACTGTCTGAATCATGTCGATGGATAACAGACATTGTCAGCTTTCCGGCTCCAAACATAAATCAAGGAGAGCATGGCCAGTGGAGAGACACTAATTACCCAGGCTGAAAGGGCTCAAGCTACAGCCACTCCAGCTTCAATCTCCACATGTCAATCATTCTGAATTGGACACAAGCGGGAATGAGATTTGAGGGTTATGGCGGAAGGGACGAAGTGTTACATAAACAGCCATTTGTGACCACTCTTGGTAACGGCACAGCTAAATTATGGCTGACAGTCTGACCTCTGACATAAACTGTGGTTCTTGAGAGACTTTCATTGTTATCTGAGCCCTATGGGATAACTGACAAGGCCATTCACTGCTTATCCCTGATATGAACAAGGCTCCAAAGAGTTTTATTGAAGCTCTCACAGGTGATATGTGGATTTAGATTAATCTGCCTATGGAAGCAAATGTGCAAACTTGTTTTTAACAATTCCCCAACCATTGCTCATCATATTTTATGATCATAATATTTAAAATGATTTTAGAAAATTTGAAATTTAGAAAATCCTTTTGACATTTCAGAGTGTAACAAGACATTTAACTGAGAAATATATATATATAGTGGTGGGACGACCAAATGACAGACACAGTGGGTGTGGCGTCAGGCCTCGGAGAGGCTTTTATTAACACAAAATCAACATAAAGTGTCCAGAAACGGGAAAAAAGTGTCCAAAATAAACAGGGGATCTGGTGTCCTCGTCGTGCTGCGGGGTTCGTGAAGGGAAGGGCAGTGGTCAGGAAGGAAGGGTCCAGGTAAGGGGCAGAGTCCAGCAGCCACACGCGCTCCCCTCTCCAGTCTGGGGCGTGAGGGGCGGCGGTTTCTTCCAGCGGCTGCATCCTTCTCGTTGCCCATGGCGTGCGCAGGGACTAGAGGGCCCGGCATCCTAGCCCGACGACTGTCTAACGGGTGCGGTTCTCGTCCGTACCGCAGGTCCGGCAGCTCACGACTCTGGCTGCATGGGAGTCCCTCTACGCACCCTTCCTGGACCCACGAGGACACCAGCATGCATGCACGGGGAAGAGACCAGTGTCCCGAGGGGAGACGCGTTCGGTATTTAAACAGCGGCGGTGATGAGGCTCCATTCGGTTCAGGTGTGCCCCATCACACGCCGCCAGCCCTGGCTATTTCAGCGCCCCTCCTCTCTCACGCACCCA
>NW_015537946.1:708852-712441 GCF_001515605.1 Sinocyclocheilus anshuiensis | reverse complement strand
TAGCTATTTCAGCGCCCCTCCTCTCACACGCACCCACTCATGTTGGGAGCCTGGCGAAGGGTGGCGATTAAGGGACGGGGTGATGATGATAATTAGGGGGAGGCAGCCGACTCGTCACAATATATAAATATATATATATATATATATATGGCAGAGCTTGATCATGAAAAGTTGGCATTACATACTGTATCTGTCATGACTTCGGTCTGATCAGCAGTTGTTGCTCATGACTTCGGTCTGATCAGCAGGTTGTTGTTGTTTTTTGTCTGTTTTGACAGTTCGCCATGTGCTCATTGTCTTCGTGGTTTCCCTCCCCATCATTATCTTATTAACTGCTTTAGCTGCCGTCATACCTGTGACTTGTTAATTCCTTAATTCTCCCTCTTTTTAAGTTCCCCTCGTGTTTCGTCTGGTGTCTGACCGTTGTGGTATGAATACGCTACTCTTCGTTCGTGATCTACTACCAGTCGTGTTGTGGTTTTGTCCTGCCGTGTTTTCATAGGCTCCAAGTACAATTTAGTGTTTCAGTTTGTCTTTTCCGCTCGCTCTCTGCCTCTCCTTTCACCAGTTTTCTGGCTCCAAGTACAGTTTAGTGTTTTCAGTTTGTCTTTTCCGCTCGCTCTCTGCCTCTCGTTTCACCAGTTTTCTGTTCCCCAGTTCCTGCCCTGGCATTACCAGAACCGCGCTTCGTGGCCTCTCCTCTCCTGCCCCTCTAAGCGCACTCAACAAGGAACTGTCTGCCCTGACGTTGGGTAAGTACCGACGCTTGGACTCTGTGCGCGGTTCCCTTTCCTCTCTGACGTTGCATCAGCACTGACGCTGGGACCCTGTGCGCTGTTCTCTCTCTCTACTCTGACGTTGCGTCAGCATTGATGCTGGGACTGTGTGCGCGGCAGCTCACGACTCTGGCGGCACGGGAGTCCCTCTACGCACCCCTCCTGGACCCACGAGGACACCAGCATGCATGCACGGGGAAGAGACCAGTGTCCCGAGGGGAGACGCGTTCGGTTGCAGTCCCAGTTTTGTGTTTTGAGATTCAAATAAATTTGAGTTGAACCTGCAAATTGAATCCGTGTGTTTCCCTGACAGTATCGAATGGATTCACAGTGATTAATAGTTGTTGGGGTTGAAAAATAGGAGAGCTTGGTTACATCTGCCCAAAAAGAAAGCTAATCTATCTTTCAAACAGCATGTTCTGTGTAGGGTTGTGGGAATGCTGGAGTGTCTTAGGCCGAAGGCATGGCTCTGGTGGCGAGCAGACGGAAGTTCATGGACCGGATTTGTGACAGAAACACCCTGTATGGATGGCTAGTCCATCACAGACATAAGCTGCATTGCTTCTTTGCGTGCCCTTCCCTCACTAACTTCCCTCCATCTAGTTGACTTGGATGTACATCATTGCTTGCATTGCACAAGTGTACACTGTTGTATACCATGCAGTGGGTTGAACTGGCAAGTCCTTGATCACTTGGAATGATTTATTATCAATGTTGGGTAAATTTACTTTTAAAAGTAATGCATTACAATATTGCATTCAAAAATAATAATAATTGTGTTATTTACATTTTGTGGGATGTTACTTTTGTGTTAATTTTTGTTACCTGAGCTGGGCTTGCTTATTTAGGTTTTAATAAAACTTTTAACTGTAAAGGCCCTTTCACACCAAAAGTGAAATTAAAATGTGATTGCACTGTATTTTATGTATAATCATTTTCTATTTCATCAATTTAAATCAATTTCTAAATCATTTGAAAAGTTTAAGTTCCCTGTTTTATTGTTGTGATTTGTTTTATGATTATTTTACTTCCTTTTATGTAAAGCACTTTGAATTACCATTTTGTATTAAATGTGCTATGTAAATACACTTGCCTTACCTTGCCTAATAAGCATGAAGGAAGCACCACTGCACCTCTTTCCCAATTTATATCAACACAGAGACAGGAGAGGTGTCAGTGAATGAAAGGGTCAGTTGTTAATGCAATTGACTTTTGATTTGATATCTACATTATCTGACCCACAGAAATGACTTTTGTTGGTGTGACCAGATGCAATCAGGTTGATCCAGTTAAATAATTATTACTTCTATTACAAGTCATTCAAGACTAAACCTCATGGCCCTGACCGAGACGTGGATCAAACCAGAGGACAATGCTACACCTGCAGCACTCTCCAATAATTTATCTTTATCCCATTCCCCCCGTCTGACTGGAAGAGGTGGAGGTACTGGTCTGCTTATCTCTAATGATTGGAAATGTAATCCTTTACCATCTCAGAGTATCAACAGCTCCTTTGAATCACATTCAGCCACTATTACCCACCCTCTTAAAATCCATTTTATAGTTGTTTATCGACCCCCAGTACCACTAGGTAACTTCGTGGAAGAATTAGATGTGCTGCTCTCAAACTTTCCTGAGGATGACACTCCCTTAGTTATGCTTGGAGACTTCAACATCCACCTAGATAAACCTCAGGCTGCAGACTTCCACACTCTTATTGCCTCTTTTGATCTCAAGCTAGTATTAACTATGGCTACTCACAAATCAAGCAACCAACTGGACCTTATTTACACACGACACTGCTCCACTGATCATGTGCTGGTTAGTCCACTGCACACCTCGGATCACTTCCTCCTCACTCTTAACATCAACATGGTTCCTGGCACAACACATACCTCTACACATGTCACTTTTCGATGTAACCTACGTTCTCTCTCACCCTCCCAGCTATCTGCTATGGTTTCATATTTGCTTCCTTCCCCTGAACAGCTTTCATCTCTTGATGTTAACAGTGCTACTGATACTTTCTGCTCCACTCTTACGTCTTGTTTAGACACTGTCTGCCCCTTGTCTTCCTGGCCAGCTCGTACCACCTCTTCTGCCCCTTGGCTATCTGATGTTCTCCGTGTGTATCGTTCTAAGCTCAGAGCTGCAGAATCACAAAATCACAAAATCCTTCTGACCTTAATGTATATCGATCACTCCTCTATTCATTCTATGCTAATGTCTCCACTGCTAAAAGGACATACTATCACAACAAAATTAACAATTTGCCTCGCATTCTCTTTAAAAAATTGTCCTCCCTCTTTTGTCCTCCTCCTCCCCCTCCTTCAGGATGTGTTACATCATAAGGGTTAGTGCGCAAATAAGACTTTTTGTAAAGGTCTATTAATACTATAATACCACCATTTATGAAAACCATTTTAACTGGTTTATGTTAGGATTATAGTTAACTAACACTAAAATCCAAACTAAAGGTATTAAAAACATTTTTGTTACTTGAAATAATTGTTAACTGAAATTATATATATATATAATATATATATATATATTTATTCTTCAAGAAACGACTAAAAACACATCTGTTCCACCTTTATTTGACCCTCTAACTCTTGCACTTTCTATTCTATTTTAATTCTACTTTATCTATATTTATCTTTTTTTTATATAAAAAAACACTAGCTTTCTATTTTTTCTATTTTATCTACTTGTTTATCTACCTTACTACGTGTACTGCGTTAGGCTAACCGAGACTTGTCATTTGCACTTATATATTGTTGCTCTTTTGTTAGTTTTGACTGCCTTTATTGTAC
>NW_015537946.1:692802-693142 GCF_001515605.1 Sinocyclocheilus anshuiensis | reverse complement strand
TTCTCAGACCACATTGCTAAAACTGCCCGGTCCTGCAGATTTGCTTTATACAACATTAGGAAGATCAGGCCCTTTCTTCCAGAACATGCAACAAAACTCCTTGTTCAAGCTCTTGTTCTATCCAGGCTGGACTATTGCAATGCTCTCTTGGCAGGTCTTCCTATCAAACCTATCAAACCTCTACAATTAATCCAAAATGCCGCTGCAAGATTAATCTTTAATGGGCCGAAAGTCACACCTCTCACACATCTGTTCATCAATGTGCACTGGCTACCAGTAGCTGCTCGCATTAAATTCAAGGCATTAATGTTTGCCTACAAAACCACCACTGGCTCTGCAA
>NW_015537946.1:691676-692768 GCF_001515605.1 Sinocyclocheilus anshuiensis | reverse complement strand
GCGTTCTGCAAGTGAACGGCGTATTATTGTGCCATCTCAAAGAGGCACAAAATCACTTTCACAGACTTTTTCACTAACTGCTGGTGGATGGTGGAATGACCTGCCCAAATCAATCCGAGCAGCCGAGTCTTTAACCATCTTCAAGAAAAAACACATATCACATATGTTCCACCTTTATTTGACCCTCTAACTCTTGCACTTTCTATTCTATTTTAATTCTACTTTATCTATATGTATCTTCTTTTTTTTATTTAAAAAAAACAACAACAAAAAAACAATACACCTTGCTACGTGTACTGTGTTAGGCTAACCGAGACTTGTCATTTGCACTTATATATTGTTGCTGTTTTGTTAGTTTTGACTGGTTTTATTGTCCTCCTTTGTAAGTCGCTTTGGATAAAAGCGTCTGCTAAATGGCTAAATGTAATGTAAATAATATATGGCAAGTTTGGCAACACTTTACAATAAGGTGCATTAGTTAACATTAGTTACCTACTTTAGTTAACATGAACTAAGCATGAACAATACTTCTACAGCATTTATTAATCTTAGCTAATGTTAATTTTAACATTTACCAATGCATTATTAAAATCAAAAGTTGTGCTTGTTAAGTTAATGCACTGTGAATTAAGATGAACTAACAATGAACGACTGTATTTTCATTAACTAACATTAACAAGGTAACACTTTACAATAAGGTTCATTAGTTAACATTAGTTAACTACTTTAGTTAACATGAACTAAGCATGTACAATACTTCTACAGCATTTATTAATCTTAGCTAATGTTAATTTTAACATTTACCAATGCATTATTAAAATCAAAAGTTGTGCTTGTTAAGTTAATGCACTGTGAATTAAGATGAACTAACAATGAACGACTGTATTTTCATTAACTAACATTAACAAATATTAATACATACTGTAATAAATGTATTGTTCATTTTTTGTTCATGTTGGTTAATAAATTTACTTGAATAAAACCAGCTAATTCAAATATTTCTAGATTTGTAGCCTTACTCTGCGGTGAGTGATGCGGGCCAAAGAGCAAGGCAGGAGGAGAAGAAGAGAGTAGTTGAATTGGTAAAGTGCT
>NW_015537946.1:691194-691397 GCF_001515605.1 Sinocyclocheilus anshuiensis | reverse complement strand
AATTGGTAAAGTGCTTGATAGGGACTCGCAACGGAGGCAGGAATCTAACCTATCCTAATGTGTGTGCGCGGCTGCGCACCATGAGTGTAATGTTATGTGTAAACACTTTTTAATAAAACGTAAAACGTAGCCAAGTCAAGTCAAGTGTGTTCATAGAGGTTTCCATGGGCCAATGCGAATAAAGCTAGATTTAAATAAAAAAA
>NW_015537946.1:686312-691082 GCF_001515605.1 Sinocyclocheilus anshuiensis | reverse complement strand
AGAAGAGAATTCTTTAAAAAAACATTAAAAATCTTACTGTTCAAAAACTTTTGACTGGTATAGTGTATATCGAAGTGGTGATGGGCCACCTGGACCAAAAAATGCCAGGGCCGATTTTTTGTCCCAGTCCAGCCCCGTATACTGTAATAATATTCTCATGACTTGTTATTCCACTATATCGCATCCCTTCAAGGCTGACATCTACACTGCTTAAAAATATGATATTATAATGCAGCACAAGGTAATCGTTTATTGTAGATTACACTTTGGAACATTCTCAACAGCAATGCACTTAACCAAGATATAAAGGCATTGAATGCATCTTAACGGTAGATTCTGAATGCATTGAGTGCACAAGGCTGATAGAGTTTCTGGGCTATCTTCTTTAAAGCATCCTTTTAGATGTGGCTTGTTACATCATTTGTAATCCTTACAGCTTGATGCTTACTGCAAGTTCAAGACCAGGCAGTCAAAAGCTATGAGAGCGTGTAGAGAATGAGTAATGGACGTTTATGCACACTCACAACCAACTGCCTACACGCATCACATCCTGAAACGGGCTGCCTTTGTCTCTGAGGTCAAGAAGCTTTATGATACTGATACCGGGCGACTTACCTGAAGTTGATACAGGATCCTCAGGGAAAGTTAACTCGTCCTCTGCTATCCAAGAAAAGTTCCAGTATTTGGGGGCGGCGGCAGTAGGGTTTCCTGAGTTCGTGGATGAGGGCCATTCTGCAAACAAAAGTAGAGTTTGCCATCAAGGGCCTTTGCAAATATACTGCAGTGTCAGAAAATGACTGAAGAAGTTAAGCTTCATGTGGTAGAGGCATTATCTAATCTGTGGAACATTTTAGACTCTCTCTGGGGATAACTTTTCTCCAAGGGCAGTTTTCTCTAAAACCTCCCACACAGAAAATTGAGAGCTTAAAAGAACAATTTTGCCTACTAGAAAAATACAGTATCAAACTCTAAGGTGAAAATAAAAAAATAAAAAAGGAAAAAGTTAACAATAAGAGTTAAACACACATACACAGATGCATTCCAAATAAATATTTAAAATGTATTTGACATGCTTTAAAATATACTTTTCAAATTGAATTGCAGTATTTAATGCACACAATGTTCTCTTTCACAAAATGGTCTGTATTTCACAAAAAAAAATAATCTGCCTTAATTAGTTTTACTTTAGTTGTTTGCTTGTTTTAATCATCCTTCATTACACACCTGCAAAGATATTGCTGACACAGATAATTTGTTTATGGAGCACTGCTTGTCTAAGCTAATATGGGGATCAAGAACCACCGCAGGTTCCCTTAGGTTGTGCACTATTTATATCAACACAATATATTTTATCTTCGGCATTTAGTTTTTGTAATTTGTGTATTTTATTTTCTGCATTATACTGTAGCTCTGCCCACCAACTTTAACTGTCTTGTTCCTTTTGTCAGTGGAGCAAATAATGGATTCCTGTAAATCAGCCACATTGTAATTGAAACAAAGAGTTAGTTGTTAGACATACATGTTCTGAATTGTTGCATATAATTCTTATTCCATACGTTTTTTTTCTCTCTCTCTCTCTCAAATAAAATATGCATTAGCACTCCTGGCACAACTTACAACTTAGAAATTGGAAACTGATTGAAGATTGAAAGGTGTCACGTGCACCATTAAGTATCATATTCAGGTGAACAGAGGAAAAGCTTGGCACAAAATTCACCATATGAATCAGCAATGGCTCAGGTTACTTGAATAATTGGACTTTATCACTATGCTTGAGTATCAGGGAATTTGATTTGACTATCAATAAAATGAATACTGTTACCAAATTACATTTCTTAGGTAAGAAAAATATTTTTAGTCCTTAGACCTTTAGAATACAGAGTGCAAAGTTATCAGTTGCAATATTACAACTATTTTCATGTATCAGACAACAATCATCTGCAGCCAAATGTAATGTTTATCCATCTTAGGGAACAGTTTTCAGGATATTGACTTCAAATTCTTACACAGTTCTTTGTACAGTTTGCACATTAAAGTCACTTTAATTATAAACTCTCATCGTCTCTTGATTGCATCAGTCCATTTCAAAAGATGTTACTATTTAATACATAATGGAACAACAAAAATGTAATGTATAAACTTTAAGCACAGTAATTATGTATTACTGTACAATTATGTATTAGTATAAACATGCATTTGTATAAACATGAATATATTTGATATATTAGCCAAGCCACATTGTGATTTCACTTCAGTAGGAACAAATCATAAGTGATTTAATGCTAGTTTGCCAACAAATCCCGTCTGCAGATATATAAACACTTTGTAAACTATTTGTATCTCTTTATATCTCCATGTGGACCAAAAGCAAAATGGACAGGTTTCTTTGAGTGTGCTATACCCTGATTTTTCTCCCTACCTTCCAAACCTGGCCAATTAATAAGAAGCTAAATTGAAGAGGGAGTAAAGGAAGTCTGTTTTGGACTATAAAACCGCTGGCGAGTTAAGCTCTGTCAGGGGTCATTCTAGTATTTGCTGAAAGTAATGAAAAGAAAAGAAATTCTTCAACCAATACTTTATAGTGCCTCAGAGGAGCACAGGCACACATATACTCTTTAATCATTCCAAATGACCATTAGGAGATAATCAATAGTAAACAGAAAACAACTTTCATGAGCAGTTATAAAAGTGCAGCAGAGACCAGTGCTAGCATATTCAACTGACCATCATTGGGAAACATGGGCTACTGACTCATAGTGATTGTTTCAAAACAGGTTCCCCAAACACTCCTGACATTCTCAGGCTGTTACTGTTCACACCAACTAGTCAACTGACTCTTCACAAAGTAAATGTGACCTTATACTCACTACGGTATTGTGAACTCTTTAGTTGCTACCGCCTCTACTATTTCTTTTCTTAGACTTTCTCTCTACCCTCATTCAACCCTTTTCAACTTTCAAACAATCTAATAATGACTATTCATGTATTTCTCTGGAAGGTTGATTCACTTAAAATTATTTGACCATTAAAGCAACTGCGAAAAGAGGAAAAAAGTCAGAATTGCGAGATATAAACTCGCAATTGTGAGGAAAAAAGTCAGAATTGCGAGATATAAACTTGCAATTGTGAGGAAAAAAGTCAGAATTGCAAGTTTACATCATGCAATTCTGAGGAAAAAAAAAAGTAAGAACTGCAAGAAAAAAAGACATACAGTAACTGTCAGATAAAAAGTCAATTTGTATTCAATGGCGGAAACAGGTTTCCATAAGAATGGCTACTGAAGTTGAGTAAATGTTTGAGTAAAAGTTAAATAAATGTAAAAACATTACTTTATATTGGAGACAAAATTAATTACATAAGCATAAAGTACGAAAAAAAATGGCTAAAACAATCGGTCAGTGTCGTTTTAATAACAACGGTCTTAGCAAAAATATCAGTACCTTACTTAACAGTTTATTATTCCTGCCTGAAAGTCACGTCATCGGTTGAGTCAGAAGTTTGCATTGGTTGCAGCATGATTGCATGGTATATCCCAATTGGCATCGGGTCGTTTTGTATGGAACCTTGCCTGATGTAGACAGTATGGCATGTTTTCTGTGTTTCTGACATTTGCACTAATGGTCATTCAAGAATTCAAATGTTGAACATGCTTTAGGCATATTTGCAATTGTTAAGTTTGCTGACAATTCACTTATGGCTTACCAGCTGGAAATGATCAACGCTGATAGTGAAAGTAAAAGGCTTAGCTAATGAATACGTGTCGGTGATGATGTTTAGTCTTATACGCAATCTTTGCTTTTGCATTATTTTTGAAACTTGATTTTAGTCCCTATTCACTGTAACTGAATGGAAAATAGCAACAAATGCAGTCTTCAGAATTTCCCATTTTGTGTTCCATGGAAGAAATAAAGTCATATGACAATAGGGTAGGTAAATGAACAATTAAAATAAATGAATAAATAAATAAATGAATGAATGAATGAATGAATGAATGAATGAATGAATGAATGAATAATAATAATTTTGGAGATTTATGTCTATCATCTGACTTTTTTAGCAATAAAGATTACCTTTTTTTCATGAAGTAAATGTAAAAATATGACAATAGGGTAAGCAAGTAAATAAATAAATAAATACACAAACAAACACATAAATAAATAAATAAATAAATAAATAAATAAATAAATGACAATAATAATAATAATTTTGGAGATTTATGTCTACCATCTGACTTGTTTAGCAATAAATATTAACTTTTTTTTCATAAAGTAAATGTAAAAATAAGCTTTATATTTTGTGTAGTATTTAAAACTCACTAGACTAAAGTAAATTAGGTTTACTTGATTATCCATACATCTTTCTTTCTTTCTTTCTTTGAAAAATCACTTAAAATCTAATATATTTATGCATTTAATTAGTCTGCTATAATGTTACAAAGATCTCATAATCTCATTTTACTTCATTTTACTTTGTGGTCATCATCTGCACCAAATTGTATAATTTAGCTTCTCTGAATAAAACTCAGATTTTTTTTTCCTCCTCGTGTATGAGCTTCATAGTTTTCGTACTATACTATACATATCATTCTATACGAGCCATTGAAAAAGGCTGATATATCAAATATGAAACATAAATAAATAAATAAATAAATAAACAAACAAACATATATATATATATATATATATTATTTACATATATATATATATATATTTGTTTATGTATAAGCTTATTTTAGGATCCCCCCCCTTTCCATTAATATTTTATTTTTTT
>NW_015537946.1:677244-685506 GCF_001515605.1 Sinocyclocheilus anshuiensis | reverse complement strand
TATATTATTATTATTAAATATCTTATTAAAATCTTATTATTATTCCATATGGCAGGCTTTACAGGGGTAATTCACAAAGCTTTCACCACGTTTGTGTTCGCATTTGTGTTCGCATTTCTCATCTGTGCCATATTCTTTAAACACCGTCCTTAAAATGCATCCTGCCTGTGGTCAGAAGATGCTTTCCATTTGTTATGTGACTACCCACGGCTGGTTACTCCTCTGACTTTGAGAACTCATGAGCTCTCCATTATTTGATCAATGAGGCTCAGCTCTGCACCCACTCACCCCTCATCTCTCGTCATCCACCAGTGCTCCAATCTCAGGCCTGCTCGGCCACAACACTCTTTCTTTCCAAATAAATAAATAAACGCACGCTTGATAAGAAGCACAACCAGGTGAAGTAAAATACATGTTTGATAGGACATGATGTAGTGCTGTTCTCGTGGGTTTTGTTTGGTGGCAGTGCTGTGATCCTGAAATAAATTCAATTACCCGTAGAGGGCCGTTTGGGGAGTTTCACAGGAGGCCTCTCTCTTATCAGATCGTCTTAAATTTCAGACCACAGGACAAGGTGATATGACTGGGCAGTTAAGAGGTCTTTAAAAAAGCATCAGATAAATTCAGTCTGTAAACACTGTAAGAGCTGAAAGGACCAAAAATCAAAATCCTGTTGCCATTTACTAACCCTCATTATCATTCTGACACACAATTATTTAAATTCTACACTCTCAGAAATAAAGGTACAAAAGCTGTCACTGGGGCGGTACCTTTTCAAAAGGTACACTTTTGTACCTATTAGGTTCTAATATGTACACTTTAAGTACCAATATGTACCTTTGAGGTACCAAAATGGACCCTTTAGGTACAAATATGTACCTTTTGAAAAGGTACCGCCCCAGTGACAGCTGTTGTACCTATATTTCTGAGAGTGATACCATGAAACAACACAAAAGATAAATACGTAAAGTGATGAAAGTGAGTGGTGCTATACTAAAAGCATCATAAAGGTATAATAAAAGGAATGCATTAAACTAGTCAGGCTATATTGACAGTCATCTAGTGTTGTGTGAGAAACAGACCAAAAGTCATCACAAACTAACATTCCACTTAAAGGTAGGTGATTTCAGAACGGCTAGCAAAAGAAAGCTAGCTTTAAAAGCATAAGATCCCACCATCCCTGCAAATCACTCTCCAAAGCCACGCCTCCTCCAAAACACATGACCGCGCACAGGCAGACCAGAGGCTAACCAGCAACACGATGAGAGACGGCATTGGTAGAGGGTTGAATGATTAAAATTTGTAATGTATAAGTCCCCTTACATTTGCAAGCCATATGCAGATGGCACAAAGTGCCATTGTGTGAGGAACAGACAAAAATGTAGAACATACAGGTAAGTCATGGATGATATGTATCATAAATAGGCTGTTTTTGGCACATGTATCACACTGAATACACTATTCCACTTTCATTAATTCTTGTATCATTTTATCTGAGAAATAGTTGTGTTCTCCACAAAGGAGCACTGTAGATAGATAATTTTGCATCAGGCATCAGACTAAACTGAAAAGGGCTGACTTCATCAACTTGATGAGTTCCCTGGTAAGTTTATTATTTATATTTACACACTTTGTACATGTATGATCGCTAAAGTAGTAAAGTAAAAGCTTAACCTCTTAAAAACTGAAACATAATTGAAAAACTTGATATCTTCAGATATAGTTCACCATTAAAAGAAACTTAAAAAAAAACGAACAAATAAATAAACAAATTATTTGATGGGTCTTCAGTCTATGTTCAGACCTCCCCTCAAACGCCTCCATAATTTGCATCATCTACTGTAAGTTGTTTGAACAAAACCGTCTGTTAAATAACTACAGTCATATTATAATTCTAGCAGTGATATATAAAAAAAAACGAAGGGCGAGAACCTGTCCTTTAATCTCAGTTTGGCCGAGCACTTGAGCGAAGCTGCAGTATTTCACACATAATATCAGATTCTGAACTGCAGTGTTAATCGCACCTATGTGTCCTTCAGACATGACTGTCACAGAAAATGAGGAAGGCGAAAAATAGGGGAAAATAGACGTGAAATTAGACTTGAGCCTGTTATGACAAGCCGTGAATTCCGAATGGGTTCACGCAAATCCCCATGACTCATTTTTTCTGTCCATCATTCCTATAGCAGCAGAGCATAGATATCACAGCAGCTGTCTCCGTTTGTATTAATTAAGATTGGATGTGGATACATACATTAAGGCTCTTATAAATTGATTACCCGTCCACTCCTGGCGGGTCATTAAATTTTCGTCAAAGCCTAAGACTAAAGAAAGGGAGGGAAGAAAGAAGAAAAAGAAAAAGAAAAATGTCAGGGGCTGAATTAAACACTGATGCTGCCACAGAGGAGCATTGATTTATTTCAGGAGTCTGACTGGACTTCCTCTGCATTCTGCACACGTGGATTCAGAGTCACCTGACCTCGACGTGTGCACCTGATTACAGACATGCACTCCTTCATTCCAGTCAGATCTATCAGCGGGGTTATGGATCACTGGAGTCTGAGAATTGAGTCGGCCCTTATCAATTCACTTCCTATGATCAATGCATTGCTTCAAGTGCTCCCATATGAACAGGCTAAGCTACAGGAAATCCAATTAAACAAGCATGATTAATTACCAAGCTAATCTCAAAGGTAACAACTTGATAGGAAATACACAGTGGCTTTGTCCAAAAGGTTACAAAACCATTTGGAAGAGGCGACCTAAAACTGAACTTGTCACATTTTATGTTTTAAGCCTCTGAAAAAAAGATCATAGCTAATTTACTAGCAATAACAGAAAGAACCAACTGTCATGCAAACATTCTGAGGGTCACTTCAGTTTCTTAACCCACAAGCATTGCTTTAAGGCAGGTTTATTATAGTTAATTCAAAAAAAAAAATGTTAATAAATAAAAATAGCAACAAATATAAATGACAAAAACACAACAATATTATTAAAATTGTATAAAATTAATATAAAGATGGAAAATACAAAATTAAACAATACTAAATTATAATATTATAATATACTACTACTACTAATAATGAATTATCATCATCATAATTGTTTTAATAAACAAATTAAATTTACTTATGATTAAAATTGAGCAGTTATTTGTCAAATATGTGTGTAGTCGATCATAATTGTTTGCTGTTTACACTGAGAAATTGTTAACATTGAGCAAGGTTATGGGGTGTTGTGTTTTTGAAAGTATTTCCTGTTGACTGTAACATTTAGAATAGATCATAATCAGTATTTATTTTAGGTTTGTTTATTCAGAATGCCATGTCCAAAATTAACACTCGCCTTTTCGCCAAATGCAAGCAGAATTGGCTTTGGAAAACAAATAAAAGGCCAGTTGGATTACAGCCTCAAACGAAAGACCACTCATCTGGCTGATGCATATTGCACACAAAACTGGAACACTTTCTCAGTTTAGGAAAATGTTATCTGATTGGCTGGCTTCACACAGCTTCTGGGAGTAAGGCCATATGGGTGACACGAAATCTTTGAAAGAATTTTGTCGCAAATTATTTAAATTTGTTCTTTTCCATGGTATTGTAGGCAATGATCCCACAATGAGTGCCACAATATATCATAGTCTACAGGATGTTGAATTTTTAGCTGAATAATTCCTCTCTCCCTTTTTTCCCCATTTGGGTTCAATCTGACCCTATTAAAAACACACTGTGCAAAAATACAGTAAAATAGATTAAAGTAGACAGCTGGCAGCAGTGTATCTGCACTGTGTGTACATCAGTCAGAAAATGTTGATGAACAGTTGGATTACAGCCTCAAACGAAAGACCACTCATCTGGCTGATGCATATTGCACACAAAACTGGAACACTTTCTCAGTTTAGGAAAATGTTATCTGATTGGCTGGCTTCACACAGCTTCTGGGAGTAAGGCCATATGGGTGACACGAAATCTTTGAAAGAATTTTGTCGCAAATTATTTAAATTTGTTCTTTTCCATGGTATTGTAGGCAATGATCCCACAATGAGTGCCACAATATAGTCTACAGGATGTTGAATTTTTAGCTGAATAATTCCTCTCTCCCTTTTTTCCCCATTTGGGTTCAGTCTGACCCTATTAAAAACACACTGTGCAAAAATACAGTAAAATAGATTAAAGTAGACAGCTGGCAGCAGTGTATCTGCACTGTGTGTACATCAGTCAGAAAATGTTGATGAAAAAAAAAAAGTGCATTTATTCATATTTAATATCCAGGGTCACAGAGGCTCAAAACTGGTTATGCAACATTTTTCATGTTGAAATGTGTCATGTATTTTGTTTATAATCAGTTATCATAAGATTAGGAAAAGTCATGATATATCAACCTGATTCTTCAATGTGAATATATATTTCTAGAGATATTAAAATGACCTTAAGGTCTCTCAAAGACTAAACAGAACATAAGGGCTGTGAATTACGTTTAAGCTTTTAGGAATTAAACTGTGTTGGTGAACTGACTCATAAAGTCAGTATTCAATTATTTGTTCCTAAGTGTTTTTTTTTTTTTTTTTGTGGATGTTCTGCTCTGTATCAAGTTGGTCACAAATGTCAGCTTGCTTAATGTGAGATAGTAGGGTCACCTTTACCCATCATAAAACGAGTTATGTACTGGTTCACCAAAAAAACGGTAACTGTCACAGTTTTAGCTCTATGGAGAGGGGACAGGTACAGTACAATCTCTGTTTTCCCTTTCCATCCATTCAACCATCCATCTGTCCATCCCAGACACACAACAATATGCCTGCAGTCTTAGCGGAGGAAGCCTAGCCAGGGAAATCTACACTAAACTGGTTGAGGTGTGGGAACAATTTATGTGTGACAGCGATGTTATTGCTTTCTGTGATAGTAATAGTGCTCGAAGACATTTTGACAACAGCAACGAATTCAAAGGCTGGCCTTGAACCTCTGAACTTATGAACCCAGGTGTCTAGTATTTTATACTGTAAACCCCAGAAGGTTCTTCCATAATCAACCCAGCACTGGAAACTGTGAGCACTGGAAAAACATGTGGCGACATTTCTGCAAAAAACTGCTTGCCTGTACATTTTGTGACACTTTCAATGTGAAATGTCCAGTCAGTGGTGCTAAAAGCATGTTTGGTTTTATACAGAACAGATGAACTTGAATCTGGCAACGTTTTATCACTTTGGTTGTTGCACGTATTGCAGCATTCCTGCAGCTGACTCTAAATGTTTCTTGTTTAAAAATAACCACCTACAATACCGAACTGATAATGGTAACTGAAGCAACTACTGTATGACATTTTAGCTTGCTTCTACATTTATTTGAGCTCTTTTATCCCGACTCATGTTTCATGAGACCCGAGTGCTCCACAACACAAATGAAATGTTGTACCAGCCATACATTTGGAGCTGTTTTTGTGATGCAAACATGAAAATGTATTGGTTTACAATTCCTGCACTATGGTAAAAGCGCCACAGTGCCATATGCAACAAAAGTCTTTATTTAGCCCTTGTAATAGTAATTTGTGTGGGGGAAGATCTAGTGTTCACTGCAGTTAGTTGTAGGATCTTTCAGAAATCCTTCTAATATTCTGGGTTAAATTGTAATTTTATTTCACAATATTAATATTGTTTACTGTATTTTTAATTAAATAGCATTTTGAATAAAATTTAATCAAATGGTGGGAAATATTTCAAAAACATTATTTCAAAAACAAACAAAAAAACATTTGGGAATAAAATGAGGGGGTTTATTTGATTATATCAATTTCATGTTTCTCTGATCATTATGACGTTTAAGACAATGTGTCATAAACCACGACTCCAACTGACTAATACAGTGGCCTTGGGGGACACAAAACAAGAATGTTTGTGGATCAAACAGAAGTTTACAACACAACCAATTAACCTACAAAATCTGTTGTCACCTTTTGTTTGCTCCACAAATGCTGTTGTGTTGCACCCTCACTGTAATCTAATTAGTGTCAGCAAATGATGAATGTAAAATGAAGCGATGAGACTGACCCACATTTAAGAATGACAAAGCGCCTGGAAAGCTTATTATCGCAAACAATCACGTAAATTGTCCAAAATGGCTGTTCTGCAAGCAGCCGTTCATCTCCATTGCCTTTGATGTTGAGGAAGTCATTGAAGGCATGGACACACCATTGATCAGCAAAGCTAATGAGGCGATCTATTCCTTAAATCATTGCTTGTGAAGTGAAGTGGTTTAGATTTTGTGCAAATAAGCTAACCATGGCCGTCAATTCATTTTGAGAACATCTGTCCTAATGTTCCACTCCAGTAGTCTACCCAACAGGCATTAGAGCAGTGAAGATCAAAAGCATCTACCTCATCATTCAGATACTCAAAAGGTTTGACAGCTTAATGACTCCACAGTGGAGCTAATCTGTGACCATAATGATGTAGCTGGAAACGAGGTGCGAATAACTCTAAGGAGGAGGATGACAGCGTTGATGTTGAATATGTACATAGATGATAATGATGATGATGATGATTATGATAATGATGATGACGATGATGTTGAAAGTGGTGCACGACAATGGTGACGAGATGGTGATGATAGGGTTTGGGCATCTATGTTGCATGGCCACCCTGAAAAAGGAAGAGAAAAATGAGAATTAGACAATATAAAAACTGAGTGAGAATTGTGCCTGTGGGTATGATGTGCCACCATATAGTCATTCATTTAAGCCAGTGGTCAGCTAGTAGCACATTTATGATGCTAATTTTATTTGTCATCATATTTACCACTCTGCACATTCAGAGGGCTGTAGGACACAAGCAGGACAGAAACCAGTCTAATATCTTCATGTCTTCTCCCGATGTTCCAAAGCAACTGACACTTGTGGTAAAAGGTCAAAAGAGCAAATTTCAACAGCCATAAAAAGCGCCTTTTGTTTGTAATTTTGCGCAATTATGCAGATGCACACCAGATGTTTGCAGCCAACCTCTCAATATGTGTAAGAGGGAAAATTGATGTAGTTCTTTATATAGTTCTTAGTGTTTTATTAACGGGTCAAAGAACTACATAGCCCACCCACTCTTGTTACTTAACGCTGCACACCATACTTCTGCTGATTCCTAATGACAGCACAGTGATAGACAGTCTGTATAAAACTGTGCACTCAAACTGTGCCTAGGACTAATTGTTGCGATTTCATAGGTCTGAATTCAGTCTCTATACTGCCTATTACAAATAAAAGACCAATGAAACCAGTCGTCTGGAAGTCTGGGAGTGGTTTATTTACCTCTGAATGGTTAAAAGACAGCAGCAATAACGCAGACCTTTACTACTGTAAAATATGATTATACGGGTGGGAGAACTAACATACTGGGGCGAACACTGTATACACTCCCTGCACTCCTGCAGATGTGTCTGCTTGTACTGAAAAGCACAAACTGTATTTCTAATGAGGGGCATCTAAAATGAATTGATGAAAATATGAGTACCTGGTATTTAATGCATTTTATGATTGAGCACATTTGGCTATGGCAAAGTAATTTCTTATCTAAATGCAAATTAGTAACACTGGGAATTCATGTCTTGTAAATATTTCAGTTTTCACAACATTTCAATTAGACCAATGTTTTGTTGTATCCCCTTCCCTTTAGAGTTATTTAAAACACTGTGCAAGGAATCATTCTAAATTATGTAGCACATGAGCTCAAAAGTTAAATGTCAGAGTATCTTAAACTTATTTTGATGCATTTAATGTGCATCATTAATGCAACTTCCCATGAGATGACATGACATCTGTGCATTTGGGAAGAAAACAGCAGAGAAGCCAGAGCTTTAAAGAGCCTTATTGTGTCTCACCAAGTCTTACTGTCACGGGCGCACTGCTGAGCGGACTGAGGAGCAAGGAACGAAGAGAGACGAGGAGTACATCAATCCAAATGGGTTTAATTATTACAAAGGAACACGGAACACTCACGCAATACATGTAGACATAGACATGCCGTGAACAATACCGGACGCTGGAGCACACACAGGGAACACTATTTATACACACAGGAGGAGGGGATGACGAGACACAGCTGGGAGCAGTGAAACATCATGGGAAACACCTGGGACAAATTAAACATGGGAAAGGAAGGCACATGAGGAGCAAAACAACCACAAAACACGGAACAGAGTCTGATATAACACCCCCCTCCGGAAGGCGTGTCCTCACGCCATATAACATCCAATGGGGAGGGGGGGTGGGAATCTGGGG
>NW_015537946.1:676734-677111 GCF_001515605.1 Sinocyclocheilus anshuiensis | reverse complement strand
GCGGAGTCAGGAGCAAGGAACGGAGAGAGACGAGGAGTACATCAATCCAACTGGGTTTTAATTTACACAAAGGAACACGGAACACTCACGCAATACATGGAGACATGACATGAACATGACCTGAACAATACCGGACGCTGGAGCACACACAGGGAACACCATTTATACCCACAGGAGGAGGGGATGACGAGACACACCTGGGAGCAATGAAACAATCATGGGAAACACCTGGGACAAATTAAACATGGGAAAGGAAGGCACATGACGAGCAAAACAACCACAAAACACGGAACAGAGTCTGATATAACACCCCCCTCCGGAAGGCGTGTCCTCACGCCATATAACATCCAATGGGGAGGGGGGGTGGGAATCTGGGG
>NW_015537946.1:651640-676723 GCF_001515605.1 Sinocyclocheilus anshuiensis | reverse complement strand
TGGGCTTGCCACATTATCGTCCTTTGGGCTTGCCACATTGACGTCCTTTCGGCTTGCCACATTGACGTCCTTTCGGCTTGCCACATTGACGTCCTTTCGGCTTGCCACATTCTCGTCCTTTGGGCTTGCCACATTGACGTCCTTTCGGCTTGCCACATTGACGTCCTTTCGGCTTGCCACATTGACGTCCTTTCGGCTTGGACACCAAACACAGTGCCAAAATTGTTTATAGCGCAAAAGTGAACATAAATGCCCTTGAGGGGTCATGACATGAGAAATCAATCTTTTTTTTTTTGTCTTGATGTTTTGATGTATAAGAAGTCTTTGTACAATGAAAACATCCTGCAAGTTTCATAGTTTGAAACGGTCTGCTCACTACAAAAAAAAAAAAGGCTCATTTGGATGTTGTAGAATCTGTCACATCAAATGGCCAAATACATTTGCATATGACTGCCTCTAGAGCAAGACATCAATGAATACTTTTACATCCTTGCACCACTGGGGTTAAGTCACTGACACCTTATCAAACTGGACATGAGTGACCCACCGTGCCAAAAGCAAAAACACATAATTGTTTGCAATGATGCAGTTTACAAACGGTCAATATACAGATGCCCATATCATTTCTGACATACTTCATGTACTTCAGCTACTGGAAGAGAAAAATAATGTTCGCTTTGGTACATCTGTTTTGAACAGCATGTTTGCACTGCTGTACAGCCTTCAGAAGGATCTCGGCATCAGGAAGAAATGAAGGGTTTATTTTTAACACTGTCCAAGGTCACATCGGAGGATTATATGTTTGTTCAGAACATTTGACTGCAGATAGTTTTGTAAACAAATGACTAAAGAGTTCATAAATAAACTTTTGTTAAAATATGAAGCAGTCAGCTGTTTTTGATCTGACTGCAGCTACATTGCAAACTGTAAGTAAACGGTTTCATAATGCTTTATCTATGACGGTTTTATATTGATGTTTTCAAAACACTTGCACTACAAAATCAAGGTGGTGCTGATTATTTTCTTATGCAGTCACATTGTCCAATCATAATAGTGGCCGTTTACTGACAAGCCTTAGGGAAGCTTGTTCTCAAGGAACCTTATGAATATATATATATATATATATATATATATATATATATATCAGCCACACTTTATTTTAAGGTCCAGGTGTCACTATTAACTAAATATTAACTATTACTTCTGCCTCAATAAACTCCTAATTTGTTGTTTATTCAATATTTATTAATAATTACCTTACTAAGTTGTTAAGTTTAGGTATGGGTGGAATTATGGGATCTAAAATATGGTCATGCAGAATAAGGCGATAATATGTGCTTTATAAGTACAATAAACAGCCAATATGCTAGTAATATGCATGCTATTTAAGAGTGAGAATTGGTCCTTAACATAGCGTAACCAAAAAATCATGTCATGACCACTTTAAAAACAAGCATTGTCAAATGTATCCTATTTAAACAGACCTGTGTCCTATTATTTTTTATTTTTTTGGTTCATGGCACACCAGTTGAAATCCACTCTTTTAGAATACCTAGCTGAACAAGATAAAACATTCAAGATGTTGACTATATTAACAGGTCATCATAGCTAACTCATACCTCTTTTACTTTCAAACCAACAGATATTACCCCACCCTGCGCATCAAACCTGCCATTTTCCAGCCTTAGTATCAGTGAGATGCGGTAAAGTATTTGGCATTCAGAATACCATGACACAAACATGATCCATCAATAAAATACCCTCACTATATGAAAGTGGATGTGATTTAGCGCTACGCCTCCCTGCTCCCGCCATAATCGTGGAGTCAATGCAATACAGGCCCAGCTTTTAAAAAGTGAAACGACCCACTATAAATCTGAACTGCATCTTTGACCTCTTCCTCTCCATTTCTCTGCCTGTCGCTTTCTTTCTCATTGTAAAACAGTGACTATTAAATCATGCCTATCAACTTTCAGTAACCTTTTTCTGCATACCTGCTGTCATTTTCATCAAATTTTTTATTTTTTTTTATCATACACAAAATTACGGTTGAACCCTGGAACTTTTTGTCATTCACTATGCCGATTCTTCAAAGCCCCAGGGGAACTACTTTGTTTCAGGCTTAAACTTGAATAGGCAATATCTGGGGTTAAATACAACTTGATGTCAATGTGAACTGCACTTTGCAACCCCTTTTACTTCAGTATTATGTTATTTCCAAACCTAAATTCAATGAGCAAAAATGTAGGGTGGAAATCATTTAAATTGTAAAACATAGGAGTTTCAAACCAGAATGAAGCCAGACCGTGTGTGAGTTTGCTAAAAACAATGCCTAAATAGCTATTTGTCTATTGGTTAACATCCTCCATTAGCCTGTGTGGCCTAAGTGATTTCAGCACACAAAGTAAGTCATTTCAGAGCAAGAGGCAAATTACATTTTCATGAATGATTACAGAGCCCCCCCACGCCCCCGCGCGCCCTTTTTTTTTTTGCAGTCTGAAGGAATACACAGCCAAACATGCAGTGATGAATCATTCACAGTAAGTTCTGATTTTCCCCAAAACAAAATAAAATAAAATAACCCTGGAACTGATTTGGGCTGTTTGGAACACATTTAAAATGAATGAATGAAGGAATTGCTTAAAAGAAAAGAAAAGAAAAGAAAAGAAAAGAAAAGAAAAGAAAAGTATATTTGTGAATGTCCAAAACTGGAGAATGTCCCAGGACAACAGGCATAACCAGAAATTAATACCTATAGAAATATCACAGTGAAAATAAATAAATAAATAAATATGAAACTAAAAAAAAAATTGAATGTCACTTTAAAATGAAATTGTACTTTTAATTGCAAAAATACAGTACAAACTAGAAATGTATGATTGTATACCCTTTGTTACAACTGCCCCATATGCTTCTATTGAAAGTACAAACGGAAAGACCAGTTAGATTTTTCTTTCTTTCTTTTTATCTTATTTTTTTTCTTGTGGTAATATTCAGTGTTGTAAAGACAATTTGTATTTAAGTTGGAATATTCTTTAAATGAGTTGCTGATGTGGCACCAGAGTTCAGTTCAGACAGTCATGTAATGAATCATTTACAAGGTTAACAACATGGCATTCCCAGACTACTGAAAACATGTCATGTGAAACCATTAATTGCATGATATATCACATACTTTCCAGATCAACCACTAATTGGCTGCTCCATTCGCCAGATGCATCAGATATAAAGTGTCTGAGAAGAAATTACATTTGTGCAGATTTTCTGTTAGAGGTCACATGTTAGTGGTCACATTCACACCTTTGAGTAGTCTGCAAGTCAGACAGTATTTAGCACTCAAGTGTCCATTAGCAGCACTATAGAAAGCATGGCCATTATACATCCCATAAATACATATGTTTGTCAGAGACATGTATGCCTCACAATGCTCAAGCATTAGCATGACTTATATCATATGTAATCTTAAAAACCTTTCCCATGAGATCAGCATGGCCTGATTGACTACTATATTAGTGGATGCTTGAACTTTCTGTTTGAACGAGAATAAGATGAAGCATAGATGGAGAACATGATAGAGATGAGTGCCTTAAATGAATAGGCTAAGTTTATCACTATGAAAGACATCCGGAGGAAAATTTTACTGCTTATAAGATGCTTGATAATAGCGAAAAGCTCTAGGATGTTTCATAAAGTTTTCAACTTTATCTCAGATGAAGTTCTCGGTTCATTTAGGCACCAACTTTGTCCCGTAAAATCCCATAGAAAATATTAAATGAGAAACAATGACAGACCGTTGTTGATTTACAGAGATTTTCAGGTTGTAGTTCAAAAAAATATCTCAATTTGATGTCTCTTAATGATTGGAGAACAAAAAAAAAATGACATATACAATATTCTCTTTGTCCCGTAAAATCCCATAGAAAATATTAAATGAGAAACAATGACAGACCGTTGTTGATTTACAGAGATTTTCAGGTTGTAGTTCAAAAAAAATATCTCAATTTGATGTCTCTTAATGATTGGAGAACAAAAAAAAAAATGACATATACAATATTCTTACTTGTGATTTTTCTTTGCTATGGGTCCAGCATAGCTGTAACTGGGTCAAATTCACACTAGCACATGACATATCACAGGTCAAAAGTCACAAGTCATTTGCTGTTTATGACAGAGCATGTGCAACAGACATGGAGATAGTGAAAGCATTTCACTTTATCATGTTCCAATCACTTCCGTTGAGGATGTCATGCAATTTCAGACTGAAAATCTGATGATAAATTGCATTTGATCTACATTAAAGTCTAAAATGCATGATCTTCAACAGCATGCAACAGTGGTGTGCGTAACAGTCCTGGTTCACTCTTTCATTCCCTAAACACATCCGCCCAGTTTCTCAGCTGATGTCTGCATCCTCATCTAGCTGCCAAATCTGCAGGGATGCAATGGACAGATATTAATTGAAACCCTGCCAAGGCAATCTTGCCCTATCTTCTCACCAGAGACGCCTTCATCACCGCAAGCTGACACAAATCACCTAGACAAGGCTCGGGGAGTACAAGACGGCCTCTTCAGTCAAAGCAGACAGCCTTGTTTATGATCTCATATGTGTTGAGGTCAAAGATCAACCAACGTGCCAGTCAAACGTCTTGGAGATATAATAGCACATTCACCACTGCAGAAAAGTGTGTTTTTTTTTTATCAGACAGATAGTGGTGGAGGAATACTGTACGGTATCCAGAGAAGGGTTGAAGGGAATGAGGAAGTGAGTTGCATACTAGCGCTTTTAATGGTGCAGTTACTGTCAAACATTATAAAGGGGGCTACGACAATTCTTCTGGGGCCACATCACAGAGAATAGAAGCTCTACAATACCCTTTTCCAAGGGTAATGCCTGAGGCAATCAATACTGAAGGTGTTGGCAGTTAGAGGAAAGAGTAGGATACTGGCTAACATTCAACCAGCAAGTTGAACTGCGATCTACCTCAATGCCTTATAATCAATCCGAAGAAAGATTGACGACTGTGTTTAGACAAACATGGCAGTCATTAGAGAATCACACTGTTTCTTGTTCATGCAAGGACAGATGTGTTCGACTGATCCATTTGTGATCCTGTCATTACTTTTTTTTTTTTCTCCTCATATCAAACTTACAATAGTCTCATTGGAAAAATGTCTACCTACATTTTTGGAAAATGTACCTATTAAAACCATTCACTGCAGCTGCCAGATGAAATGCACACTACTGGCAAGAAACAAAACCAAAAACTGTTATTATATTTCACACAAAGTATGATTACAGAGGCAAATTAATGATTAATAACGACTTATTTTCAGGCAGTTCCTTGCACAATACTATGTTATGACCCCAAATCACTTTTACCATAGCGGATGATTTATAAACATATACATTTGAGGTTTGCATCACATAATCAGCTCCATATGTTTTGCTTTTCTGATGTAGTAAACTTACTTAGTAGCTCACCTGATACAGCATTAATCTTGTGATGTGAAGCACTGCGTATGAGTCTCGTGAAACACAAGTCACAATATATCAAGCTAAAATGGCACGGTTGCTTCAGCAAATGTGACCTGTGCTGTCAAAATGAGTCGGAATGCGCACAGGCTAATTTTGAGCTACAGACAAAAAAGTGAAAAATGTCGATTTTGGTCGAATTTTAGGATGTCACAAAAATGTGTTCATTAAGCCCTCGTCTAGCAATCCCAGTGCTCCAAATAGTAATTGAATATCTAAAATTATCTTTATTTGTAAGTTTTCTGAGAGGAGTACCTTTTCTCAGCTCGCCTGACGCACTGGCGCTGATTGATACATGATCCCGATACATACACATACTGTAAACACAGAATTACAGTATTTAAGTAGGCTATTCACGCAAACATAATCTGTTATGTCTTAAGTGAACGTTTAGAGAACTGTTAGGGAAAAACATCTGATGTGTAACATTATATTAGATCTGTGCAGTACAGTAGGTCTTAATATATAGGCCGTCTGTCTTATTAATGTTAATCTAACAATAAAAGAAAAGATCACTCACTGCTCGATTGAACTGCATTTGTTGTTTTAATAATCAATCTATTTGTAATGAACACACTGAAGTGATTTTTACATTTGATTATTGTTTTTCTTACTTGAATGCTTTCGTTTAAATGTAAAATGAAAAAAAGTAATGCACTATTTGGTTCTTTCTTATATTTGTTCTACTGTTGTTGTTTTTTTTTGCATCTGTTTTTATTTTTAATAACAAATATAAAATAAAAAAATGGCTATATAGTGATTATTAATATAGTAATTATCATTAAGAAAGGAAGTGGAGGAATGGTTCTAGGTGATTTTGCTCTGGAACCTTCAGAAAACTTTAACTCGATTTTTCTCAGAACTGACTTTGCTGACTCTATCGAATTCAAACGGGTGTAGCTCAGTTACTTTTTGTTTGGTTCCAACAAATCATACATCATTTTGAAGGTCTTTTAATGGAGAATGTGAAAACAAAAATAACTATTTTTTTTTAAATTTGCTCATTGTGACTCATTTTGTCACACAGGTCACAAATGTTTTCTTTCTTTCCTCCTTTTTTGCTTTTGAATACATCGGATAGGTTTAGGTATAGGGCTTAAGTGTAGGTGGTGTGCTATTTTCAATTGTGATAGAGCATTAACCTTTTAGCACCACTCACCAGACATTTCACTTTAAAAGTGTCGCGAAACATGGACAAATTAACATAATATCCATTTGCAGAAATGCCACCACAGGCCTGGCTTGCAAACTCCATGCGTTCAGCAGGATGATTCAAATGGAAGCAGGGAATGCAGCAAAGTGAGCGTGGGAGTTGTTTTATCTCAGTGATTGAGTGGCAGAAGCGTGGGACATTAGGTCCTCAAATTATGCTATTTTCTTGACAGGCTGGACCATTTATGGGCAAATCTAGCAAACAGACTGACTGGTAACCAATTTAACAGCTAGAAACCCTGTACACAAGTAAGGATCATAGGGCTATGATACCTGTGCACGTCAAAAGGTAATTTTACAAATGCATAAAAACTCAATGACGGGGTCTTTCACACTGTATAAGGACTGATGGCGCAATCAGTCTCTATGCAACGGGCACCAAAGTGAAGTAATCCTGAATAATGTTACAGCAATTTGTCCAAGGGCTCTGACTGCTAAATCAAATTAATCAGCATTGGTGGCAATCCCCTGTCACAATCAGCCTGGAAGTTCTTTGTGTATGCAGTGTCCCAGACTAGGACACCAGGACTGAAAAATAATCATAGTTTAACTGGACTATAATGTGTAGCAAACTCATGCATGTTTTTATATAATTAGATGCAATTGTGGTTCCGTTTCAGGAACGCCCCTGCGTGACCGCGTTCTGAAGCACATGTAAAATCAGTCCAATGGAGCAGCGAGACGCGAGCAACCAGGAAGTATAAAAGCGCATCCGGCAGAGCGCAAGTTAGCTTCTGCTCTTCAGTAGCGCTCTGTGTTGTGTAAGTCATATTTACTGTTGTCTGTCAGTCCATAAGCATGTCAAAATCAAAATCTAAGTCTGTGGCGAGCGAACTGCATTTCAGACGTTGTGTTCCTCCCTGCTCACGATATCTGGCAGCGGAGGATACACACGATCTGTGTGTTGTTTGTTTGGGAGCAGAGCATGCACGATCAGCTCTCGAGGGAGCTGATTGTCATGACTGCGAGTTGCTCTCGCTGCACGTGCTCCGCTCTCGCCTGGCCGTTTTTGAGAAGAGTGGCCAGGCTCGCGACCCCGCTGGCAGCGATCCCGTAGTTGCCGAGGCACAGCATAGAGTGTTGTCATGGGGATCGCAAGTGGATTTACTGGAGGGATCCGAGACGTCTCGTACTTTTTTCGGTCCTCACCCGCTAGATCCACGGCTCCCTCTCAGGGATTGGAAGCCTGTGCTGCGGTTTCTTCCCCCCAGAGAGAGAGCCAGACACTTCATCTATCCTCCTCTGAGGAGGTGGATGTGATGAGTGTTGAGACAGAGGAGACTGTGGACTCGCCACCACAGTCCCTCACATATGAGGAGCTCGTGGAGGTTGTGACTCGTCCTGTAGCCAAGTTAAACATCGATTGGCCAGCCGAGAAGCAGGACGCTCGTCCCAAGAGCAAATTAGACGAGCGTTTTCTGCGAGCCAGATCACAGGCTTCACAATGGTGCTTTCCGGTTTTCCCCGATCTCCACGCCGACGTGTCGAGATCGTGGGAGAAACCTTATTCATCCCGTATTTACAGCCCCACAGTCTCGAATTATTCTAACATCGTGTGGCTGAATGAGAAGGGATATGGGGCGATGCCAGTGGTGGAGCAGATGCTTGCGAGTTATCTCTCCCCATCTTCAGCATCGTCCCTGAAGGCCCCGAAGCTTCCCACCAGGCCAGTGAGCCTGACATCTAGTCTGGTTGGGAAAGCTTATACGGCGGCAGGTCAGGCTGGCACATGTTTATTTTATTCCACATTACAAGCATACCTGGCTGACCTGCTCAGGGACCTGGATGACATGTAGGAGGAGGAATCCGACATAGTAACCGAACTGTGTCGGGCCACAGATTTGTCCCTCTGGGCCACCAAAGAAACGGCCAGAGCCTTCGGCCGTTCAATGGCAGCAATGGTGGCCACGGTGCGGCATCTGTGGTTGAATCTGTCTGATATGCACGATAAGGACAGATTCTTCCTCCTGGACGCCGCGCTCTCGCCCTCTGGCCTCTTCGGTGGCACAGTCAACACTGTCATCGAGAGGTTTCAGGAGGCGAGGAAGCAAGCGGCGGCATTCCAACGTTTCCTCCCTCGTCGTTCCCAGGCCATCAAGCTCCACATACCGCCAGTCTCAAAGACAGAGAGTTGCAACCCGCAACCCCCACCGCAGAAAGAATGGAATGCTCTCAGTCGGGGTCATCCAGACCGAAAACGGATCTGCGGACCGTTATTTTGTCATAGAAGACCTCGACCAAGCGGTCCTGTCGATACCTTCGTCAGGACCCTGAGGGCAGCCCCAGCTGGAGAAAAGGATAACACCTCAGTATACGGTTCCCGATCCTCCTCAGTGCCCTCACGGAGCTTTACTGATACCCTTGCCACCCTCGGTGCTTCAGGGCTCAGTGAGCTCCGACGCGCGAGTTTCCCAGCTGCCGCCCAGTGACGGTACGTCCCCTCAAGTGAGGGCGCTAGAGCAGTCCGGCCGATTGTTCCCTGCCGGTCATCCGCTTCAGGGCACCGAACTGGCTCCTCTAGTGACACCAGAGGCCAGTCTCGAGAGGTTGGTTCCCTAAGTAGATTTTCTGGCAGTGTGGAAACATCTGCCAAATGTCTCAAAATGGGTCCTGCAGATTATAGAAAGAGGCTACAGAATCCAGTTCGGTTCTCGTCCACCTCGTTTCAACGGGGTCATTCCCACACTAGTGAGCCCCGAGCAGGCTCTGGTAATGGAACAAGAAGTAGACACTCTCTTGAGGAAGGTGGCCATAGAACGTGTTCCTCCTCTCAAGAGAGGGTCTGTGGGAAGGCCATCATCTCACGTGGCACATAAACTGCGTGGAGATTCTGGCCGTGTTTCGAGCTCTGAGACACTTCCTTCCAGACCGGTGGGGACATCATGTGCTTGTCCGCACAGACAACACATCGATGGTCTCCAACATCAACCGACAGGGGGGTCTGCATTCGTGCCCCCTTTACAGGCTGACGTGCCGGATCCTCCTGTGGGCTCAGGGGAAGCTCCTCTCACTAAGAGCAGTCTACATCCCTGGGTACCTCAATCAGGGGGCAGACATCCTGTCGAGACAAGGGCTGAGGCGGAATTTGGCCAGGCGGAAGTGGATCTATTTGTGTCGCAGGAAACGACACACTGTCTGCTCAGGTTCTGCCTCACGCATCCAGCTCCGCTTGGGCTGGATGCAAAATTAAAACATATCACACATCAGCAGGCTGCGTCATACTCTGTGAGATAAAGTGTCACTCTTTACGTAGTTTTTGCCATCTCTGAGACACTTGCATGTTATTTCTCCTGCTCTTTTTCTAGATATTTTCACACTTAAAACAATAATTTGGTATTCCTCTTGTACCATTGTCCTCTTTTATGCTAATAAATAAGTCACCTGGCAGTTCTCTTCCAAGTGGTTCCACTGCTGCCAGTATTAAGTCTGAGTATGATTCAGTGGGCTATATAACACTTTTAATTGTCATGGAATTACTTGTCTTTAAAAGTTTTGGTTCAATATATTTACCTGTTGATCAAAAATAGCCTTAAACCTATACACTTTTTTTATTTTTTTTTATTTAGTAACTTACAGGAGGGTGTACTCATTTTTGCAACACAAAATGTTATTACTTTGATAAGAAAATCTTATTTTGCTGAATAATTTTGGCATTCTTCTTTGGTAATTGATCAAGCAGGCTTGTTGGAACATTATATCTCCAAAGAACCCTAACATGTCTTCTAAGTAAAGAGTAATTGCTAAATTTGTTAAGTTTTAGAGGGGGTGTACTAATTTATGCTGTGCACTGTATGTAACCATGGTTCCCTGAGGGAACGAGATGCTGCGTCTCCTTGCCATACTCCCTGCATCCCTGCAGGCGCTACTTCATCGAAGCTAACTTGCGCTCTGCCGGATGGGCTTTTATACTTCCTGTTTGCTCACGTCACCCCGCTCGTGACGTCATGCTGCTCCATTGGACTGATTTTACACGTGCTTCAGAACGCGGTCACGCAGGGGCATTCCCAAAGCATTTCTCGATGCAGCGTCTCATTCCCTCTGGGAACCATGGTTACATACGTAACCTAGTGACATTTTTATTAGGCTTAAATGTGGTATTTGTAAAAAAAAAAAACATAACTGTGTAGTCATCACATTTTCATAGTTGTAATAGAATGAATTATATTCCACTCCTATAATGTAATATAATATAATACAATATTGTATAATATCATATAATAAAGTGTAGTTTCTTCTCATATGTGGATTGTTTGGTTTTTAAAATGCAATAAAATGTAAGTGCATAATTTAAGAGGGAGAAGCAATTTTGTAGTCGCACCAATATGACCTCTTACAAACTTAAGTCATGTCGGCAGGACAAATGGTCATAAAATGCATCCATTTAGTTGCAGTCTGGAGTCCCAGTACATGTGTGTTGTTTTTTAAACGCAATCTTCCCAGTCTAAACGACCATGAAGCTGTTGCCATCTGCCACTTCGGACAAGTATGTGGTAACTGCTGTTGTCAAAATCGAACTGCCAAATTTACATTTGTTTCGCCTGCACCTCCGCCTGCTCTTTCACTCCTTTCTGCTCTATCTTTGTACAAACCTTTTATCATCTCTCCACAGTTACCCCACTTTTTTCTCTCCAGTGAGCTTGGTCTGCGTCATACAGTTGTTTTTATAGCTGTCTCCATCTTTGCATCTTTCGCTCTCTAAAGTCTCATTTTATGTCTCTCTCTCTGTCTACATTCAGCTCTTTCTCAGTCACAGTAAAACCTTTCAGTCCTCACTTCGCTTTGCCCTTCACGTTTGCCTTCATGAATTTCCTACATTGAGACTTTTTCCTCAAAAGAGCCCCGCTAAAGCGTTCTCATGTTTACTTTGTGAAAAATTTGGAAACCATTCAAGCCCTTCAGCAAGACAGAAGTAACAGACGTCAAAGACATCAATAATACTGCCTACTAAGTATTTGGCTTCTAACCTGAGGATATGCAGGAAAAAATGCAGTTTTTTTGTTTTTACAGTGATCTCTCCTTTCGATGCTTATACTTGCACATAGACTTATCTCTGTGAACACAGAGTGGATGCAAATTTGTTATAAATAAATCAAAGTAAAAGAAAAGTGCAGATTTGCATTACACAAATATCTGCAAGCTACTCAAGTTATTCTCTTTTTTCTTCACTTCCTTGTTTTCTTTCTGTCATTCTCAGGTAGGAAAGTGCATGTATCCAGAAGGAAAGAAGCAGGGCCTAAGCTCATTTATAATTCTGCCACGATGGAAGCAAAAATGCCACCTAAGCACCAGCACTCTAGTGATTAAGGTGATATTGATGGCTGAATTAATTCCTGATTGCCCAGTATGAGGCTGTCTCTGGATTCGGGGCTTATAAACGCAAGCAATTTATTTTAAAGATTTTATTCTCCATCCTCTCCATCCAGTTCATGTTTCAATTCAAATTTCCCTTTTTCATCACTCTTCCATGGACAGGTAATTGTCTTTAGCATGTAGGAAGACAACTAATTTTAAGAATTTACATTTTATTGATTTCAAGGTCACCTGTCAGAATGGATGACACCTGCCATTATGATCTGGCATAGACAGAAGCGGAGGCAATGTAAAAGTAATTTTGGGTAACGGAGATCAAAGTTGGCCATTGCTGTACAATGGTAATTGAAAAACAGGACACATTGTGGCTGTAAGCCTGCTGTTAATACCAGAGAGCAAGAATGTCAGTTGGCTTGAGTCAAAGACTGTCAGGTGGCTGATGCAAATGCGAGGTATCACATTGTTTGCTGCTGTAACTGACAGCGCACAAAGCAATGTCAGTTCCCCTGAGGACTGCAGCTCTGCATGATGCAACGCTCCCTGGTGGCCTACAGTGCAAGAGCAAGATGGCCAGAGAATGGCAGAGACCAGGTGTGTCAAACTTAATCCCTGGAGGGCTGGGGCCCTTTAGATTCAATCCTAATTTAACACGCCTGATCCAACTAATCAAGTCCTTCAGGCTTATTAGAAATCTACATGTTGGAGCAGTGTTGGAACAAAACTCTGCAGGGCTCTGGCCCTCCAGGAATTGAGTTTGACACCCCTGGTATAGACCTATACATAGTCTGGCTTTGCCACACTTTTGACTTGCGGCAGAAACATTGGTGTTCATTGCAACTTATTCTAGCCATGAACTATGGAGGACTTAGAGTTCAATAAATAGATTGTGACTTGGTTTACTTATAAGTGCAACTTTATATTGTACAATTTGACTGTTTCTTGTAATTGTGACTTTATATCTCACAATGTGATTTTATTCTTGTAATTGCAACTTAATTTCTAGTAATTCCAATTTTATATCTCCCAGTTGTAACTTTACATCTCACAGTCAGACTTTTTGTCTCCCAACTGGCTTTGCTTCTTGCAATTGCAAGTTGATATCTTAAAGGGATAGTTAATTACTCACCCTTATGTCGTTCCAAACCCGTAAGATCTTCGTTCATCTTTGGAACAGAAATTAAGATATGTTTGATGAATCAGAGAGCTCTCTTACCCTCCATAGACAGCTACGCAACTGTAATGTTCCCAGGTCCAGAAACGTAGTAAGGACATCGGTAAAACAGTCCATGTGACATCAGTGGCTCAACTTCAGTTTTGCAAAGCTACGAGAATACTTTTTGTGCACAAAGAAAACAAAAATAACAACATTTATTCAACAATTCTTCTCCACCGATTTATGTCTTCCGCAATTTTGGAGAGTATCCAAGAACGTATTCGACGTAATCATCGTTGCTTACGTTCGGGGGGAAAGCGCACGCACGAATGTAATCTGCGTAATCAGCATCGTTTACACTTAGGGGAAAGCGTGTGTATGCATTGTGATACTCTCTAAAATGGTGTAAGAAATAACTCGGGGGAGAAGAATTGTTAAATAAAGTCTTTTTTTTTTTCCACACAAAAAGTATTCTCATTGCTTCGCAAAATCGAAGTTAAGCAACTGATGTCACATGGACTGTTTTACCGATGTCCTTACTACGTTTCTGGACCTGGGAATATTACAGTTGTGTTGGTGTCTATGGGAGGGTCAGAGAGCTCTCCGATTTCATCAAAAATATCTTAATTTGTGTTCCGAAGATGAACCAAGGTCTTACGGGTTTGGAATGACAAGAGGGTGAGTAATTAATGAAAGAATTTTCATTTTGGGGTGAACTAACCCTTTAACATGTGACAATATCTCACAATTGTGACTTTGTTTCTTGTAATTGCATCATTACATCTTACTAAGTGACTTTGTTTCTTGTAATTGCAAATTTATATCTCTCTATATGACATTTTATCTCAGAAGTGCGACTTTGTTTCTAATAATTGGGACTTTTTATCTTCCAATTGTGACTTTGGTATATATCTCACCATATAAATTTACATCTTGCAATTGCAACTTTAAATCTCCCAATTGTGACTTTATTTCTTGTAACTCATTTCTATGTAACTAGGGTTGGGAATTGAAAATCGATTCAGATTCCAGAATCGGATACTTAAGGTCAGGAATCAGATACTTCCGCCTATCGATTCCTATGTGCTTTTTTTTTTCATCTGTGAGGACCGGACCTAGCGATCTGCCAGGACCTTGCTCGCTAATCTAAGCGCTCCAAAGTTTGGCTACATTTGCGATCAGATTCCAAAAAAGCTAAGTATAATATCTGTGATAGCTAAACATGTTGCAAGAGAGGTGTCACCACCAACATGACAAAGCACTTTAATTTAATAGATCGTTAAAGTTCGCAATCACGATTCAAACACCAACGTGATTCTATTCCTAAATTACAATGATTCGTCTGTTTCATTCCTCAACATTTGACGTGTGCGATCAATGTTGTGATCACTTGGTTCGTCCGTGTAGCGTATGATCACACCAGTGTGATTTGAACATTTACATTTGCGTTCGCACTGCCGTTGACCTAAAGAGAGCAGCTGTCATCTGTCATGAATGAAACAGCTTCACAGTCTTTTCAGCCACACAGTATCATTATTCCTGTGTTACAAACATTCAAATCACAGAAGTACTGGGATAAAAGTTTATAATTCAGATATAAACTGTGTGTACGATGCGTAAGGTAGTGGTTAAAATAGAGTAAATCACCTTTTGAAAGTAATTTGACACTTCAAATGAAGATTTGTCGATTACATTGTTACGCCAGTAGGTGGCGAAAAGGGGCTGTTAAAACGTTTTTGTCTTTGAATCATACAAGAGATTACTGATTGATCCAGTAATGAAACAAGTACATCTTGAGGGAGTCATTGAATCATTTTTCATTTTGTTTAGTTGTCTAATGTTTTTTCTTCGGAATCATGAGAGTACCACAACTTCCATTGGGGAAAAAAAATAAGAATTTATTTTTATTTTAAAAACTTTGTTTACACATAAAGAGAAGAGAGTTAAAAAAAAACAATAGTGGCAAATAATCTGGCATACAGTAACTTGCCACATAGTGATTTGTTGTTCTTCAAAAGTTGTGTCTTTATTTCTCATAATTGTGACTGTATCACATATTTTGACTATATCTGGCAATTGTGGCAACATTTTTCATAATTGTGATTTTATATTTCGGAAATGTGACATCACAGTGTGACTTTTTTCTTATTTTAAAAACTTTGTTTACACATAAAGAGAAGAGAGTTAAAAAAAACAATAGTGGCAAATAATCTGGCATACAGTAACTTGCCACATAGTGATTTGTTGTTCTTCAGAACTGTTCATTGTATCAACATAGTACCTTCTTAACAACATTTAGTTTTCAGGAAGTTGCAGGAAGATTGAAACTTCGGATTTAGCCAGTGCTTGCTATTTCTGTGTGCAGTATATATCAGACAGTCAATGAAGGGACTGTGGGGAGTCCACAGGCCATCTAAAGCTTACAATAACTCATACAGGTGCACAGCCCAGGGTGCACACTAGATTGAGGGCAATCGTCAGATAAATAAAAACAGACGGTACTTGTGAGGCTCTTTGATGGCTATTTGATGCCTGCCATAACAGAGTGATAACATTGTCCCTCCGCTGGGCCATTCAACAGCTGCGTAAATTGCCTTGTGTCCCGAGAGAGCATACTGGATCTGATTGCTCCATCAGTGTACATATTTGAAGGCTTTTGCTACCATTTGTTAGGTGCCACATAACAAGGATTTGAGGCAATGGTGGGTAATGAATGCACTTCAAGTGGCCACATAGACAGCTTGCTTCTCTCTCTCTCTCTTCACCGAGCTTGTTGAGGTCTATGATGCACCTAATTCCAATTTCTCTGATTTTCCAGACCACAGCATGCAAACCAAAACTGATCACAGCATTTGTAATAAGACTTCCATTTCAGTTGTTGCAAGTACAGGACTAGATGTTTCACTGCTGCAAAGACCAGTTTAGACAAGCATGAATATCCCATGGTCCAGAAATCACTGTATATCATGATAATATTAACAGTATCATGATAATATGCTAATACATTATATTATCATATATTATATGCATTAGTGCCAAAATATTTGTCTCAAATTCTTACTAATGCACTCTTTGCACTCATGCAAAAAAAATAAATAATAATAATCTTAAAAAATAATCTCCATGTATTTACTTATTAGTTGCACTACATGATTTGGTCTACAAGTTATTATAATTATTAAAATTATCATTATTATTTAAAATATTAGTGTATTTGATTCATATGTTTTAAACAAAACTGCTTAAATGCTTATAAGCATTGAAGTAGTTTAGTTAAAATATAATATACATAACTACAAAATCAGGTTTTATTTCTCAATATTTATTTAACAAAATACTTTGTTCCCCTAATTATAATATCATTAAAGTTGTATCACACTGACATTATTTTTTTTACTTATCAACCCTGAATCATCAAATTGAATTTTAATTCAGAATAAAATCTGCCCTTTATAGCAGAGGTGTTTTGATTAATGTTTGATTAATCCACTGAATTTCAATAAAAATGAAAGGTACTTCATCCTATTTTAATATTTTCCCTTTTTATTTTGAACTTGATGGAATGCTGGATGTGAGGTGCATCTTTTGGCTCTCTCATCACATCTGCTATGCAAACAAAAAGTACAGCTTGCTAATCTTAACTTGTTTTGAATTTATCTTGCTTTATTATTTCATGTTTCTTTGTCAAATCCATGTATAAATAACTTAATACAGTTATTTCTACAGACAGCCACACTGATATTATGCAGCACAAATGTAACAGCACAGCAAAATCTTGACTGGTTGTCATATTTCTACCACTTTACAATATGTTCCGCCATTCTGCCCAACCCTGGTTAGGCCTGGTCTAGCCGATGGATTAGAACAGCTACACTAGACAGAAATGTATAATAAGCTGCACACTGGTATTTTCAGAAGAAAGCTTATACAAAAAAAAAAAAAAAACCCTCCAACTTCTCTGGCATCAAGGGCTATGGTTAGGGCAAACAACCAATCAGACTATTAACTTTTATTTCTATTTTTCCTGAGGAAAAATTATCTTAGGGCCAAAATGTTGCTATTTAATACACATGTATTAAATTAATGCATCTTTAGTACAAAAGCATTCTCAGATCTTTCACATCCACTGTTCCTAGCTGGTGCTTCTGAACTGCACACAAGCTGTGAAGCAGCCTCACAATTCCTTCCTTGCATGACAGACCTTGAACTCAGATTTGCAAGGTGCAAATCTGGCCAAGCTGCGCTGTGGATCGATGTCTCACTAAACCCTTTTCCTTGCTTCTGCCTTTTTGGACCCCAAGGAGAGCCAAAGCCTCTTGTAAATATATAGAAAAAGAGTTGTGTAAATATACAGCTTGCATGGGAAAAAAAGAAAGTGAATACAGTAGGTGAACTGAACCTACAACCTTGAAGCTTCAGTATGAGCTTTGAGAATGTTTACAAGCTGCATTGTAAGTAATTTATTTTGAACAAAGAAATGAAAACCTCTTTTGAGTCTTATCTGTTACTGTGGCTTTGTAAAGAAGTCCATTTCTTGCCAATCTTTCATCCTGAAACCTCTTGAAAAGGCCTTGAAAATATCTAAAGATCAGTAGTTGTGGTCATGATTAGAATACCACACATCTAAAAGCATCTCACCAGTCGGTTGGACTGAGGGAGGGAGAGAAAATAGCCTTTTTGTTCTTCTAAGACAACTTTGAAGAACTCATTGATGTCTGGAATCCTCATGATGACCTTAAAGAGGTCATATTGTAAGACACAGGATTTTCCTTGATCTGTTAAAAATGTCTACACTATGGCCTGAAGCCTGTTCTGATGTGGTCCACAACAGAACTTAGAAATTATATTGGACCACTGTTGAAAAAGTGTATGAAATACATAATATTATACTATCACTTGCATATCACTTACAAAAAAAATTCACAGTGTATCACCTCCACTAGTTCTTTTCTTTTTCTACTCTATTGTCTATTGTAAAAATGTAGGTGTTACCATAGACTGTGATTTTAAATTGGACAAACAGATTAACTCGGTAGTTAAATCCATTTTTTTTCCAATTGAGACAACTCACCAAGGTGAAATCTTTCCTGTCTTCTAAAGACTTTAAAAGAATCGTCCATATGTTTATTTCAACTCGTCTGGATTATTGTAATAGCCTCTATATAGGTATTAGTCAGGCCTCTCTCTCCAGACTGCAGATGGTCCAGAATGCAAGCAGCTCGATTGCTGACGGGTACACGGAAGCCGGAACACATCACCCCCGTTCTTGCCTCTCTTCACTGGTTACCTGTCCATTTTAGGATTCAGTTTAAGATTTTGATATTTGTTTTTAAATCTCTTAATGGTTTAGCACCTAAGTATCTGTCCGACCTGATTAAGCTGTATGCTCCGCTAAGAGCACTTAGGTCTGCTGACCATTTGCTTTTAGTTGTCCCACGGGTAAAGTTGAAGAGCAGGGGTGACCGAGCATTTGCAGTGGTGGCTCCGAAGCTCTGGAATAGCTTGCCCCTCTACATTAGACAGGCTCAATCACTTGCTGTTTTTAAATCTAGCCTAAAAACTAATTTTTATAGTCTGGCATTTGACGCTACATGAGAGCTGCTTTCTTCGATTATTGTATGGTGTCTTATTGTCTTTTTTTTGTGTTGTTGACTGTTTGTATCTTTGACATTTTTTATTATTTTATGTTTGTACAGCACTTTGATAAACACTTGTTGTTTTTTTTTAAAAAGTGCTTTATAAATAAACTTTGACTTGACTTGACTTGACCTGACTATTCTCTAGTGTCTTATCCACAAGGTTCAATAAGAATTCAAAAACCTCCAGATTTCCACTTGTGTTCTAGGAGTGGTGTTATATGATGATACTGTACTCATGTGTACGTACTTGTAAAAAAAAAAATCCATTTAGCAGATGGTTCAGCAACAGCTGCGAATAAGCTGCGAATAAAAAGAGAAAATCTGAATATATAACCCAAGGGCAATTAAAGTAACAGACACTCTTACCAGTTTGTTCCAAATCAAATTACATTTCAAATAATCATTTAAATTCACTGAGGATAGATAGATAGATAGATAGATAGATAGATAGATAGATAGATAGATATATAGATAGATGCAAGGTGGATGTACTTGACGTACAATGTAGAGATTCTCTAACTTTCAGAGCTCAAAACTTCTTCTCCAGTCTGCCCATACCATTTTGCAAACAAGCCAATAATAGCAATAACAGCTTGTTTAGAAATCTATGAAAACATTAACCACTTTGACCCACCACTTTTATTCATCAGCATTTGTGTTCGGCAACTCGGCGCATAAAGTCACAACAAAATAATAAAAAGAGGACATAGGATATATACTGAGTTCTGGCATGAAACTCTAGATGGTGCATTCCGATAGGTCTAGCTCAATCTGACCTGGTAACATCATTGTCACATGGCAGCTGATTGGTTCTCTTCTGTATTGGTGGTAGCCAATGAGCTCACTGCTCAATATTCAAATACCTGGCTTTGTTTGCTGTAGCAGTTGGCAGCGCACTTCAGAGCAGCCTAAATCAACATCTAAGATAAGTGAATGCTCTTTTAATCCATATCGCTGTGTATATTTGCGTGGTCTGCCTAATTGAATACAAAATGAGCAACCGTAAACAATTTTAAACTAAGTGTCATGTTTGCAGTTTGTATAGTATGCAGCAGAGAAATATTAAGCATATTAGCAGCAGCATTTAGCCTGTGCTTATACAGCTGGAACAAAAGGCAGTTTAGAGCTTGTAATCGCTCTGAGCACACATTAATAGTAACGAACATGAAAACAGGTTAAATGAAATAAGCATTCTTGTGTATGCATTTCAACTGGGGTTCTCCATATACATCGGCGATTATCCCAGTGTTCACGTTCGTTATTTCTAAGGTCAATGTTTTCATTGTGATGTGTGCGTGCCTGCGTGGTTGATTTCAGTTGCACGCAGCGTCAGAAGCATGCGCTTATCACAGTCATATCAACGATAGTGTTGCGGGAGAAGAGAATTAAGAGTTATCGTTATGGTTGTTGCAGTTCTGAGTGAAATGCATTATGGGTAGTGTAGTTCGGAGAAATGCGCTCGTGTGACGTGTGCTATCGCTGTGCTGTGTAATTCAGAAAACGGAGAAAGAACGTTTATATTCTGCTTTATTTGTTCATTCAAGTCAGTCCACCCAGGAGTTTGTGCACTGTAACCCTGATTACTTTATCTACACTAGAGAGTAAAATGGTATGCATCGGCTAACTTTGTCCGTCTCATTGCACGAACACAAATTAACGAGCTGTCATGCTGCCACTGGGACAGATGAAGTGTAGAAAGTAACAGCAGATATTAAATGACTAAATTATGATATTTGCTCAGGTGGATGCTGGGGTCTTATTTATCGGATTGCAACATATATCCATTTTGTCAATTAACATTCCACATAGTGCGCGTCTAATCACAGTTAAGCCGGTCAGCATGGTAGCCCAGGCACACATAGTCGTAGGCCATTATTGTTAAGCCAGTCGGCGTGGTAGCCAAGGCTCACATAGTCGTAGGCGACTATTGTTAAGCCAGTCGGCGTGGTAGCCAAGGCTCACATAGTCCTAGGCCACTATTGTTAAGCCGGTCGGCGTGGTAGCCCAGGCACACATAGCCATAGGCCACTAGCGTTAAGCCGGTCGGCGTGGTAGCCTAGGCACACATAGATAGTAATACATGCGGTTCACATGGCTCTTCGGAGCAGCAGCAGTACAGATGTCTTGGCGATAATTTTATTGAATATAAATTTATCCTTATATTCAGCGGCATACATATTTTGGCTTGTATTGTTTTATGTAACGTGTCTCCTGCTTTGTGGGGGTTTATTCATATGTGTTATATGCAGTGTTGGGGGTAACGCATTACAAGTAACGCGAGTTACGTAATCAGATTACTTTTTTCAAGTAACTAGTAAAGTAACGCATTACTTTTTAATTTACAAGAGAATATCTGAGTTACTTTTTCAAATAAGTAACGCAAGTTACTTTTTTTTCCAATTTATTGATTGACAGCTCTCCTGTCCCCATGTTGAGAGAAATCAGAAGACGTTACTGTAGTTCTAAAATAAATATGAATATGCATTAATTCATCTCACTCACAAAAAACAACACAGATTCAGTATTCCTCAAAATGAATAAAAATGATGCAACTCAGAATATGACGCAAACCTGCAATAATTAAATGTTAAACAACACAAATATCCTTTATGTATTTAATCCCATTCTATTAACCAATGCATTTGCTTCTGACCTTCGATGATGCAGTTCAACCATACTAATAAACAAAAATTACTCTAGACAAACATTTGTCTCTTTTTTTTATTGCTGAAGTGTGATGAAATTTCTTCTTCTGCATTCTACTGTACGGACGTAAATTTACTTTCCCTTCAGCCTGAGGCTTATTCATTTCACTTTTGGTGTGAAAAGGCTTTTATATTTGCCAAAAATATAACTTTTTTTTATTTTAAAAACAAACAAGCAAGCCCTGTCCAGATTTAAAAAGTAACACAAAAGTAACGTAACGCATTACTTTCCATAAAACGTAACTAAGTAACGTAATTAGTTACTTTTTTATGGAGTAACGCAATATTGTAATGCATTACTTTTAAAAGTAACTTTCCCCAACACTGGTTATATGTGCAGCAGCAGTATTTCTTACATGCTTACAGCAGCATGTTGTGGATGTATTGACAGTAGCAAGTCTCGGTACTTGCTCTGCCACTGCAGCAGCAGCATAGCAGATCTACTCCGCCAAGACCAAATACATTAACATTGTCATGTGCATTACCACACCAATCCCTCCGAGAGTTGTCATGACAGAAATACAGAGTTCTGGCATGAAACTCTAGATGGCGCAGTCCGATAGGTCTAGCTCAATCTGACCTGGTGACATCATTGTCACATGGCAGCTGATTGGTTCTCTCCTGTATCGGTAGCCAATGACCTGGCTGCTCAATATTCAAATACCTGGCTTTGTTTGCTGTAGCAGTTGGCAGCGCACTTCAGAAACCCTCCACCTTCCCCAGCTCCACCTGTATAGATCTGCTACAGGGTGATTCATGTATGCTATATGGGGGTTATTCATATGTGTTATATGTGCAGCAGCAGTATTTCTTACATGCTTACAACAGCATGTTGTGGATGTATTGACAGTAGCAAGTCTCGGTACTTGCTCTGCAGCAGCGTAGCAGATCTTTTCCACCAAGACCAAATACATTAACATTATCATGTACAGTACCATGCCAATCCCTCCGAGAGTTGTCATGACAGAAATACTATTATTCTAAAGCAGCAAATGCATGAGACTCCAGTTTATATCATAACATATGGAGAATGTCTATTAAACGTTTTGCTGCTCCTAGTGGAGGGGTAACGACCAGCAGCTCTTTATAACTCTCCAAAATGAAAGGCTGTTGTGTATTTTTAGACCATCCATGATCACTTCATGTTTATGCAACAGTTTATGTGGCACATATCAGTGTGGAGTGTTTTGAGAGCCATTCACAATGTACTGTAATGAAAAGTAATTAAATGATGGGGCAGCATCAATTATATTAGAACCGACAACAAAACTGGCAATAACTCATTTCAAATATGCTAAGCTTAGCCAGTTATAGCAGGGGTCATTTACATAATCTTGACTAGCATTGTAAATGTACTGACCACCTTAGTTTATGACCCCCTTCAATAATGGCACATAGTAGCACAAAGTATGTATGTCACTGCCATTATTTTAGCAGGACGTAATAACATTTCTAAATTACTTTTTAAACAACGCATACTGAATTTCAGTGGCATTCTCCAAAAATGAATTGAACTAGTACTGCAAGTCTAACAGTACAAGGTGATGTAACATTTTACTTGCTTTTGATCTTAATTCAATATGTCACCCAGGGAAATGTTTAAGCTGCGTACTCAACTGGATCTCTGTAAACTGCAATTCATTTTTAATGTCCAATAAATGCTCAGGAAACCACATGGCTGCCTTTTATTCTTAAAATTTTGCTCCATCTGTTCAGGATGATAAAAGGTTCTGTTGGTTCAGAACATGTTCTTTTAAAGTAATTCTGATTTTAAATGAAAACTAGAACTCATTTTAATAGAAAAATGGACATCAGACTGGTCTACAGATGTTACATTAACACAAAAATGCATAACGTTTAAACTAAAGATTTTGAAACTGATGTGAAATTATATAATTTATCTGGATTGACAATTATCAAAGATAACCTCCAGTCAAAATGTAAATCACTAGAAAACGAATTTAAAATTTTGAAAGGTTCATTAAAGTTTTAAATATTTCATGTTTATAAACGTTTTAACGCCTCTAAATATGCTATATACAGAGAGAGTGCACTCTCTGACATGGCCTACTGAGCACATGAATATGAAAATAAATAGATGCTAATTAGTTGTTAACAACAAACTTTTCCTGGCAGTAGTGCTGAGGAGGTTTACAGCTAGTTCCATATACAGTATATTAATATCTGCCAAAATTAAAGAAACACATCATAGTGTGTTTGTTCTTCTGTGTTTAATATGACAGTAGATATTGCTGGATTGCTGTGCAGGGGATGAGCAAAAATATTGCTTACAAAGTTTGGACTTTATTTTTAGCTCGCATCACAAAGAAAATTGTATTTATTTTCAGTATAGCCTGTTTTCGATAATGATCTAAACTGGCTTTATATTACAAAGCTTTATAACATACTGTGGTATTTGCAGTGTTCTACTCTATTGTCTATTCTCTGCTGGAGATCAATAAGAATTCAAAAACCTTCCGATTTGTTTTTCTGAAGCAACACACAATAAGAATGGTGTGTTTGTTCTAGGAGTGGTGTTGTATGATGATACTTGCTCATGTACTTACATTTGCTAAAATGCCTGAACCATTTATATTTATTCATTTGGCAGATTTTTCTTTTTCTCAAATCAGTTTTTTTATACAATCACTTTACAATTACAAAAGAACAGAAACTGTAATGGAATTATGGCAAAATAAAGAGTAATTGCCAAGAAAAAGTAATCTGACACTGCTCATGTTACATAGTTATTTTCATTTGAATAAAATTAACATTACCGAATTTACATTGCAGGAGTTTTTTCTTCACAAAGTGACAGTAGAACCATTGCAACATGTTCCAGTTTTTGAGCAGATCGGTTAAGTAAATGTTTCAATGACTCATTCATAAAGACAATAATTTGTTTAGTTTCCCAATGAATCAGCATTTTTTATTGAACTGATTACGTAAATAATTCAATGACTGCCATAGAAACAATCACTGGTTTCTTTCCTGAATTATTCAGTGTTTTTTTAACAAATCGGTTGAGTTAGCCATTCAATGACACATTCATAAATCAAGTCATATATTTCTCTCCTGAATGAAACATGGTTTTGAATGGATAATTTGAGTGAATTATTCAATGGCTCATTCATGAAAACTGTCAACTGTCCCATCTCCTTGTCTAGTGATGTAACCTGCAGAGACAGTCATTGTACAACCTTTACCAGTAATGCACAGACTGATAGTTTGTATGGAACATGATAAGACATGTAATTCAAACAGTGAAAAGAGCCTAGTGCTTGGATTTTTACATCAGCACACTCAGAACGCTGATCAGATTAAAGGAACGGAATTAACTGTTGTTCATATACATATACTGCATATACTGTATATAGTGGTCAAAGGTGAAACAACTACATTAATTTACGCCCACAAACTATCTTATTTTTTTCAGAACACACAGCTACTTTTGAATGGTTGTCTGAAGGGAACGTTACCCTTCAGGAACTCGAGCTGCGTCGAAGTCGCTTTGGGAACGCCCTTGCGTGA
>NW_015537946.1:650760-651225 GCF_001515605.1 Sinocyclocheilus anshuiensis | reverse complement strand
CGGCCAGGCTCGCGATCCCGCTGGCAGCGGTCCCGCTGTTGCCGAGGCACGGCGTAGACTGTTGTCGTGGGGGTCGCAGGTGGATTTAGCGGAGGGATCCGAGAGGGGCTCGTCCTTTTCTCGGTCCTCACCTGCTAGATCCGCGGCTCTCTCTTTCAGTGTTCGGAAGCCCGCGCTGCGGTTTCTTCCCACCCACACAGAGAGCCAGACGCTTCATCTATCTTCCTCCGAGGAGGTGGATGTGATGAGTGTCAAGACAGAGGAGACTGTGGACTCGCCACCACAGTCCCTCACATATGAGGAGCTCGTGGAGGTTGTGACTCGTGCTGTAGCCAAATTAAATATCACTTGGCCAGCTGAGAAACAGGACGCTCGTCCTAAAATTAAATTAGAAATCCAGATCACAGCCTTCACGACGGGGCCTTCCGTTTTTCCCCGATCTCCATGCTGAGGTGTCAAGATCAT
>NW_015537946.1:647371-650410 GCF_001515605.1 Sinocyclocheilus anshuiensis | reverse complement strand
TCGCTTTGGGAACGCCCTTGCGTGACCGCGTTCTGAAGCACGTGTCAAATCAGTCCAATGGAGTAGCGAGACGTCATGAGCGGGGTGACGTAAGCACCAGAAAGTATAAAAGCGCATCCGGCAGAGCGCAAACCAGCTTCGATGAAGTAGCGCCTGGAGGGACTTGGTAGTATGGCAAAGAGACGCAGCGTCTCGTTCCCTCGGGGAACCATGGCTACATACGTAACCTAGAGACGTTTTTCCTGTTTAGTGATGTAGTTACAGAATCTACAAGGAAAGATTATCTGCCAAAGTTAACCAGACCTCTTGGGCTACATTTGGAGATGTACAGGTCCTCCAGTCAATCCTAGCTCAGTTTTAAAGGCACAGTCACCCCAGTTCCCCAAACTGCTGTCTTATGATCCACATACCATATGGATGACCGTATGATGATCGGACGTTTAAACTTTCTCAAAGCCTCGCTCACCAGCAGTGAGTCATCATTACGCATATATTGCATTCCACTAGTTTATCCACAGGTACAGACTTATAATTTTTGGCCTGAAAATCCTAACAAGAAGTTACACTCAAGGGGTTTCTATGCCTCATGTTGGTTGCAGTTTGGTCACAACCAGCCAATTAGGTGTTGGCACTGAGGTGGGATGTGCACCCGTTTACCTCTCTAAGAAGGTGAAATAGGTGTAATTATACAAACACATACAGTAATGAAAATAATAGTGCCCCTGGGAAGCGGATGGATACCTTGCTTGTTGCCAGGAGGCCATGAGAGTGAAATTAGGAATTCAGGTGCTGTCAAAGATTATTGAGGAATGATCTGTAAATGTGACTGAAGAATACGAAGATTATTTTCAGGTAACAACTATTAGAGCACATACTAAAACAAATGGTGATACAATTCTGATCAATCATACAATGTGGAGTGGTTTTTATACTCAAAGGCCACTCACCACTGCATTTAAAAGAAAAGAAAAAAAACAAAGAAAAAAAACTGTCATCATTCGCTCATATAATTGATTATACCTCATGTTGAAACCCAACTTTCTTTTCAAAAGGTAATTTTTTTTTTTTTTTTTTTTTGAAGAATCTCCTGGCCACTTTTGCCAGTACAATGAGAGCAAAATGGGAAATAGGGCTGACATGCTCCAAAATGGCAAGTATGAGACCATACCAAAAAAAAAATAAAAATGCTTAAGTCATAGAATAGCCTACTACTTTGAGATTTTAATCACATGCAAATCAAAGGCTTTTTTTATTTTTTTTAAGAAACTACAGCAGGGATTCTCAACTCTGGCATTCAAGGTCCATGCAATTTTTAGTAATCCTGAAGACCTTGATTAGCTTTTTCAGGTGTGTTGATTATAGGGTCGGCACTAAACGCTGCAGAAAAGTGGACCTTGACGGCCAGAACTGAGAACCCCTGACCTACAGTATGAAGCAAATTATTGTTTATAAGTTCGTATTAATTAATATTTTTGCTATACAATTAATTAAATCAAATTAGTAAGAAGATCCCGATAACAGCTCAGTATGGCAGCTATAATAGCAGTGTCAGGTAAGATTAAATTATATTTTGTTATTTATTTCTAGCATTAGCAAATTCATTTACTTTTTAAAATTATTATTTAGGGCTGTCATCGTTAACACATTAACGCATGCAATTAATTTTACAATCCTTAACGCATTAAAATAATTTAACGCAATTAACGCAAAATTACTGAAGCACAATTTCTATTCTAACCCAATTTTGCTACTCTGCTTGCGATTAGTTTATTTTAAGCCGCTAAACTCTGGGAAAGTTTTCAGTCCAATGATCCAGTAAGCGAATGCATTCAAACAATCCGTCCAAAACAGCGCTAATATAAAGGAAACCAGACTGATTACATCAGAAATTGCAGAGAGAACAGAGACTCGCGTTGCGTTTTCAGTGAATTATTCATTCCAGTGTGTTTCGCTTTTAAACACGAGCTCTTTCATATTCTGAGATTGTCTCTGAAGAGTGCGAGCCCTCACATGTCACATGCGCTGTGTGAAGTACAGACCGAACGGATTGTCAACACATCCCACCACTGTATGGCCAGATGAGACGCAAACTACGGTTCCCTTTCAGTCGGTCACTCTCGACGTCACGTCGGATGACCGACGAATTGGGATCTCGCTTAGAGAGACCAATCCACTTCGAGTGTAAACTAAATGAGCCAATACACATTGGCATGCGATTATTGCATCCAGCTGCCGCTGATCACAGCATGAGTATAAGTAGGCAGCAGATGCAGCGCATATTCAGCTTTTCGCTTCGGAGCCGAGCGGTTCTATCATTCTGCTCCTGACCTTCTGCTTAACCGAGTGATCTACGCGAGTTCAAGCACGCTCTTGCTCTCACACCTCAGCCCGTTGGGCCTTCGGGTCAACTGGGAAAAGAGCAAACTCTCCCCGACGCAGAGGATCTCTTTTCTTGGTATGGAGTTGGACTCTGTCGAACAGACAGCACGCCTCACGCAGGAACGTGCTCAGTCGGTGTTGAACTGCTTGAATACATTCAAGAGCAGGATGGCAGTCCCACTGAAACAATTTCAGAGGCTCCTGGGGCATATGGCAGCTACGGCGGCAGTCACGCTGCTGGGGCTGCTCCATATGAGACCGCTGCAGCACTGGCTCCATGGCCGAGTCCCGAGGTGGGCGTGGCAACGCGGCACTTTCCGGGTCCAAGTTACACCGGCCTGCCGCCAAACCTTCACCCCGTGGTCAGACCTTGCATTCCTCCGGGCAGGAGTGCCCCTAGAGCAGGTCTCCAGGCATGCTGTGGTTTGCACGGATGCCTCAACCACCGGCTGGGGGGCCACGTACAACGGGCTTGCAGTGTCAGGGGTTTGGACGGGGCCCCAACTGCACTGGCACATCAACTGCCTCGAGTTGCTGGCAGTGCACCTTGCCCTGAGCCGTCTCAAAGGGCGCTTACGAGGCAAGCATGTACTAGTCCACACAGACAACACAGCAACCATTGCGTACATCAACCGACAAGGTGGTCTGCACTCCCGTCGC
>NW_015537946.1:645384-646734 GCF_001515605.1 Sinocyclocheilus anshuiensis | reverse complement strand
GTAATTTTTTTTTTTTTTTTTTTTGAAGAATCTCCTGGCCACTTTTGCCAGTACAATGAGAGCAAAATGGGAAATAGGGCTGACATGCTCCAAAATGGCAAGTATGAGACCATACCAAAAAAAAAATAAAAATGCTTAAGTCATAGAATAGCCTACTACTTTGAGATTTTAATCACATGCAAATCAAAGGCTTTTTTTATTTTTTTTAAGAAACTACAGCCAACTCTGGCAACTCTGGCATTCAAGGTCCATGCAATTTTTAGTAATCCTGAAGACCTTGATTAGCTTTTTTGATTATAGATTTTTAGTAATCCTGAAGACCTTGATTAGCTTTTTCAGGTGTGTTGATTATAGGGTCGGCACTAAACGCTGCAGAAAAGTGGACCTTGACGGCCAGAACTGAGAACCCCTGACCTACAGTATGAAGCAAATTATTGTTTATAAGTTCGTATTAATTAATATTTTTGCTATACAATTAATTAAATCAAATTAGTAAGAAGATCCCGATAACAGCTCAGTATGGCAGCTATAATAGCAGTGTCAGGTAAGATTAAATTATATTTTGTTATTTATTTCTAGCATTAGCAAATTTTTTTAAATTTTAAAATTATTATTTAGGGCTGTCATCGTTAACACATTAACGCATGCAATTAATTTTATAACGCATTAAAATCCGTGAAAGTTTTCAGTCCAATGATCCAGTAAGCGAATGCATTCAAACAATCCGTCCAAAACAGCGCTAATATAAAGGAAACCAGACTGATTACATCAGAAATTGCAGAGAGAACAGAGACTCGCGTTGCGTTTTCAGTGAATTATTCATTCCAGTGTGTTTCGCTTTTAAACACGAGCTCTTTCATATTCTGAGATTGTCTCTGAAGAGTGCGAGCCCTCACATGTCACATGCGCTGTGTGAAGTACAGACCGAACGGATTGTCAACACATCCCACCACTGTATGGCCAGATGAGACGCAAACTACGTTTCCCTTTCAGTCGGTCACTCTCGACGTCACGTCGGATGACCGACGAATTGGGATCTCGCTTAGAGAGACCAATCCACTTCGAGTGTAAACTAAATGAGCCAATACACATTGGCATGCGATTATTGCATCCAGCTGCCGCTGATCACAGCATGAGTATAAGTAGGCAGCAGATGCAGCGCATATTCAGCTTTTCGCTTCGGAGCCGAGCGGTTCTATCATTCTGCTCCTGACCTTCTGCTTAACCGAGTGATCTACGCGAGTTCAAGCACGCTCTTGCTCTCACACCTCAGCCCGTTGGGCCTTCGGGTCAACTGGGAAAAGAGCAAACTCTCCCCGACGCAGAGGATCTCTTTTCTCGGTATGGAGT
>NW_015537946.1:638258-644485 GCF_001515605.1 Sinocyclocheilus anshuiensis | reverse complement strand
CGGAGGAGGCAGACCCAGCCCTAGCTTTGCTCTGTTCCGTCCGAGCCTTAAGGTGCTACCAGACCATTCGTCAGACCAGACGCAAAGCTTCAGGACCTCAGACCAGCTCTTTGTCTGTCACAGAGGCCAGCAGAAGGGGAATGCTGTCTCTAAGCAGAGGATGGCCCACTGGATAGTGGATGCCATCACCCTGGCTTATCAGGCACAGGGTGTGCCCTGCCCGTTCAGGTTGCAAGCTCACTCAACTAGAAGTGTTGCATCCTCCTGGGCGCTGGCTTGTGGCGCCTCGCTGGCAGATATCTGTAGAGCTGCGGGCTGGCCGACCCCTAACACGTTCGTTAGATTCTATAGCCTTCGTGTGGAGCCGGTATCCTCCTGTGTTCTCATCTCAAACGGGTAGAAGCACTGAGTGGCCCCGGCTCCGGGTCGGCTTGCTAAAACTGCTCCAGAGAGTCCATATAGTAGACCCTGTTGAGCTCCTCCGTCCCCTCGGCAGCCAGACGTGGCGGAGCATCCGGCGCCAGGCCCTCTCTCGATGAATCCATGAGAACCGGTAGAGGGCTGGGTTCCATATGTAGAGACCTAAGTTGATCCCATATGTGTAAAGTCCACGGTATAGCCTCGAGCCCGAGATTTTTGAGAATCACCCTTCAATCTTTTGGTTTACTTTGCTGGATATAGCAAATGATGACAAAATAAACATTTGAAACAAGATAAATGGTCTATGCTTAATTTCATGAAGTGTGCGATTAATCGCGATTAATCACAGGAAAGGATGTGATTAATCAGATTAAAAAATTTTATCGATTTACAGCCCTATTAATATTACTTACGGACTAAAGGTACTTATAGTCCGTGGAATGTCGGTGGGGGGAGCATCAAAATAAAATGTTAGCACACTCTAAAAAAATGTTGGGTTGAGCCTGTTGCGTCATATGTTGGCTAGTTTTCGTGTTACCCAGCCATTGGGTTAGTGGCTGGGTCAGTCTCACAGCTGAAACTATGCACCCCTACCCCTCCCTCCGTCAAAACAACCCAGCACAGTGTTACTTCAACCCAGCTGTTGAGTTGGAGTCAGAGCACAGGCTTTTTGCATCCTCTTCAGGAGAGAGCTATTCTCAGTGCAGCCTAATTGGTGCACTTCAGTGAAATAAAGGTTTGTATATATGTAATATTGTAAACTATGCTGTATTCATTCAAATAAATTCAAGTTGTCTTATATTTTTGTCCATAGGTGTTCTTGCTTATTAAAAAAAATTTCACCTTTTTATTATTCCTGTTGCTCGTAATTGTGTGATTTCTAATTTCCAGCCCATTTTAAACCAGCAATATTGCCATTTTTAAACAATAGTTGAGTTAAATAAAACAGCCCAGTATGTTGGGTAAAACATTTAACACAACCAGCTGGGTCAAAATAACCCAGCATGTGTTCTGTCCGATAATTAACCAGCACTGGGTTGCCAAACCCAGCATTTTTTTAGAGTGCTGATATTAAGCCAACAGTCTACTAATATTCTAATGATTGGTAGCTGACATGTGATTGCAAAGTTACCTATAGTTAGTAGAATGTTTATGAAAATAAAGTGATACCTAAACAAACAATGATTTAAAATGTACTTTAAACATTTTAATTTGACTTGAGAGATATGAGTTATGAAGTACACACCAAGTGCAAATTCAATACGATTAACCACAATTATTTTTCACAAGGTATATTCCTGAGGTATTGCAAATGTTTTGCATATTCGTGTGTATTTCAGGCCATAAATCCACAAGAACTATGCATGTAACAAACTAAGCTGATGAATAGCAAATGATTCAGCATTTTTTTAGAGTGCTGATATTAAGCACTCTAATATTTAACTCTATTATTTAACTCTTTACCTAAATTCATTACTTCAGAGTTATGTGCATTCTAGAAGCTTGCGTTCTGCAAGTGAATGGCGTATTATTGTGCCATCTCAAAGAGGCACAAAATCACTTTCACAGACTTTTTCATTAACTGTTCCCTCCTGGTGGAATGACCTGCCAAATCAATCCGAGGAGCTGAGTCCTTAACCACGATTACAAAGGGGATTACATTTGAATATTTACACACATCCACAATACAGATTTAATAGATTTTTTCCCCAAATTGCACTGACTACTCCGAGACATGCGGCCCTATAATTTTCGCGATGCGGAAAACACAGACTGGTTCATAGAATCCAGTCATACAAACGGACATGTCTACTGTACTTTTACTATAAAAAAAGCATGGTTAATTTTTGTAAGGGAAAAACATGACTTGTGTTCAGTATTAGGATTTTTCTTGTCTTGATGTACTAATTTTGACATGTATAGGCAATTTAGAAAGTATAGTTTTGTTAAATTTTGAGTATTAAAGTCATGTGAGAGATAGATATGAGGGCAAAATAAAGAGACTAAAAAGAACAATGGAAGTGAAGGTGCAGTTCAGGAGAGTCCCCCCAACCTAAGGATTTAAACCTGTTTTATGTGAGGTCCATACAAAAAATAGCATTGTCCATGTTTCAGAATTTGTTGTGGGTGTATGAGTGTGAGATTTTGGTTTCAAAAATAGTATCAGTAAACTATTTCTTATGATTTTAAATCTGCATTGAACTTCAGATCAATCTCAAAGTAAAAGACGGTACTAAAGTCTGATTTTGTGGTGGATGTGTTCAAATTTGATCATCTTAATTCAAATGATGAAGGATTTTGAAAGTCTGACAGTGTTGAGCACTACTGTAAGGTTAACCCTGCATGGTGTAAATGTTTGAAAATGATTAACAGTTGCAAATAAACATTCATTAGAAATTTAGAAAAGTAATCAAAACGTAATCAAAAGTAATCAGTTACATTACTTTAATAAAGTAATTGAAAAAGTTACACTACTATTACATTTTAAATAGGGTAACTTGTAATCTGTAACCTATTACATTTCCAAAGTAACCTTCCCAACACTGTATATATACACCTTGCTACGTGTACTGCGTTAGCCTAACCAAGACTTGTCATTTGCACTTATATATTGTTGCTCTTTTGTTAGTTTTGACTGCTTTTATTGTCCTCATTTGTAAGTCGCTTTGGATAAAAGCGTCTGCTAAATGACTAAATGTAAATGAATAGCTTCATAAGACTTTGTATAGTGTTATATGAGACTCATACGATGCATCTGCCATATCGACTGCTTTTATGGTTTTCATAGTGCTTTTGCATTCTTTTTGAAGCTTGAAAGCCCTAGTTCCCACTCGTTAGCACTGCATCATAGTTGAGACCCATGCAAAAACAGGTGGACAATGGCAATTTTTGTATCCACTAATTGTAAATGTTAAAATGTTCCTGTGGCTCAGTGGTAGAACATCGCTTTAGCAGCGCAAAAGGTCGTGGGTTCAATTCCCAGGGAACACACATATTGGTAAAAAATGTATAGTCTGAATGCACTGTAAGTCACTTTAGATAAAAGCGTCTGCTAAATGCATAAATTATTAAATTAATTAAACATGAAGAAACAGGTTGTAATTTTGCCATAAATGAATGTTTCACCAAGTGTCTACCTTGGTGTTCAAATCTCATCACAGGTCCTTGCTGTCTAAAATGGGCATGTAGCAACAATCGTCACCACAGCAAACACTTTGTCTTCCCCTCTGGTCTAAACATCAAACCTCTACTGCTTCAATTTTCCATCCAATGGCAACATGTCTTCCCATGTTTCTCTTTTTGTGCTTACTGCCTTCAAAGGGTGGACAAAGGGGTTCCTAAAAAGCTAAGTCGGTGGTTTTCATAATTGCTCCCAGTTTTTGGTGGACTGTTGCCCAGGGAACAGGTGCTTAACGCTTAGAGGCATTTTGGCCAGTGTAGAAAGGAGCAAGGAGATTCCCTGGACTCTAATAGCCTGCTGTTGTGTCAAACAGCCCTGCGGGGTGAGCGATGATGCGCTAAAGATTTCCTGGCAAGGTGATGGAACTGGCATCCTCCTTATTTGTCAACAGGAAACCGAAAGAAGATCTTAGAAGTGACGTTGTCCCTTCAGCTCAGCCATATGGAAACCTGCTGTTTTGAAGCAATTTTAAGCCATTTGTTTTGGCTGAGAGATTGTACCTTCGAGGCAATGATTACGCTTTGTAAATAGCCGTTTATAAGTCAGACTTTCAAGGAGAAGTAGGTTAATTGGCTTGTTCAGAAGCTCAAAAACAGGGCAGGAAAATGGAAATGGAACATTTAGCCATCTGGCCTCATCTTCACTCACCACTTGCCCAAAATGACATCCACTCTCAGTAAGCCTCTTTTCAGAGGCGAATCTGTTTTCTTTATATTGGCAAAATCCTTTCTGTCTTCAACATTAGTAACTGTCTTCCCCAATTTTTCCAAGGGAAAAAATAGCTTTTGATGTTTTGATGCATAGGCACAAATGTAATAGTACATAATAAGATTTGGTATTGGAAGGGAAAAATTACATATTTATAGCCAGACAAAAACAGGACAAATATAATGAATTACTTATTCTGGGTTAAACAGGCTTGAAACTCTCAAGCCTGACTTTATCCAGAGAGTTGGATCTATTTGAGTGCATATTATTGTGGGAATGGTGCCACCTTATTAAGTTCTCCACAAATGTGCCTTTGCAATTACAACATTTGCATTGAAAAACAGATTTGCGTGTTAAACAACAACTGGTTCTGTGTATGTAAAATTGAGGTTGGAATTCTGAAGTTTTGATAATCTCACAGCTGATTTATTCACCACCTGTAGTAACTATTGGGGAATAAATACCTAAAATACTTTCAAAACCGCTTCATCAATAACAAGATTTTTCTAACAAGTAGCAGAGCACTGTGACCAAATGCTACATTACTGTTTTAATGTCACATTGTTTGTGCATGCAGCTTTACAGAGTGAGCTGAGGAAATAATCACATGCTTTCTTCAGCATACTTTCTCTGATTTGGGAACTGGACTTCTCTCTCATATGTGCTACACTGTAAAGGTGATCATGATTTTAAAGGGGTCATGAACTGCGAAATCAAAATTCCCTTGATCTTTTGACATATAAGAGGTCATTGTAAAAAATCCTGAAAGTTTCAGAACTCAAAACTTTCTCGTTAGACTAAAATCAGCCTATACTGAAGCCAATCTGACAAAACGACAAGTTGTGGAATGTGCCACTTTATGACGTAATAGTGTGGCTAAACCCTGCCTCCACAGAAGATCAACGCCTGCTTCTATATCAATGCATGTTTAGCCCCGCCCACCAATTCGCACATGTAGTGTAAATAACTAAAGAGGCAAACTAACGTCTACACAGAAACCAGCTCTGACAACAATATGACGCTGTGCGGTGCCAAGCTGTGGAAAAACACAGTCTTCGCACTGCCTTCCTTCTGATCCTAACATTAGGAAAGAGTGGATGAATTTTATTTTTAATGAAGATCCAGCAGTAAGAACTTGGTCCTTTGTTCACTTAATTTACAAACAAAGCACAATTCAGCGCAGGATTTTCAGAAAGATTTAAACTAAAAGACGATGCTGTGCGATTATATTGGATCCGACAGTAATGCCGCACCACACAACTGTGAGTAACTGTTTTTATTACATGGTCACTATTGCTTTGTTTGTTATTACAGATCGTTTGATATGTAGTGAGTATTTATGCATTTTTAACCTAAATCACAGCAGCATTCATCTATGAAGGCTGTAGGGTGTCAAACATACACAACTGTTAGCCAATCACAGCAGTGGCCATTTACTTCTGAGTCTACAATTCGCCACACCTATTCAAACAGAGCGTTCTGATGAGGGGATCAAAACAGGACAGAAAATAGCCTATTACTTCTAAATTATGATGTTTTTTGTTGTAAAAAAAATGATAACATTATAAGTGGACCTCAGAGAACACTACAAATAATAAAAAAAGGAAGTTCATGGCCCTTTTAACAGTAAAATTATTTCCATATTATAAACAGTGAATAACTGTGATTTACATTTAATGTAATTTTACATTGTTGTTATTTTTTTTAAGTAAAAAAGTCATTGTATAATTTACTGTGAAAAATATAAACTGACATTCCCAGAATTCCCTGCATGGCACTTAACATTTTATGTTTTTTTTCCTTCTTAGTTTTTTCTTGTCAGTTGTGTACATTAGGGTTTTATCTTGCATCTAATGTTAAATTAATGTTTATTGCATTATTTCAGTATCATGTGTGTTACCATGATGGTGTTTAGTGT
>NW_015537946.1:631341-638205 GCF_001515605.1 Sinocyclocheilus anshuiensis | reverse complement strand
GAATGACACTGCTCACCTTCTATATATTATATTATATTATATTATATTATATTATATTATATTATATTATATTTCCATCATCAGCTTGTGGAAAAGCTGTTTGTGATGAACTTTCATCATGTCACTTTCTCATCACCACCTGTTTTTGGTGGTTGTCAGTGTATTTCAATGGTACAAATCAGATATTAGTACTTCAAAAGGTTGGTATATTAATATTATTTCAGTTAATTAAATACATTTTTTTTAACCGTGAATTTAAGTTTAATCTGTAAAACCTAAACTGTTGATACCATATATTTTACGGGCAAAGTTTTGGCAACCACAGCTGCCGATATTTTACCGTAAATGTTACCAATTGTTACAGTTAAACTGTTGTTCCTTTGATGAAAACAAACAAGAAACAATTGACCAATTCTCATAGTCTGTCACACATTACAGTTTTTTTCTTCCTGTTCCAAACTGAATGAATGAATGAATGAATGAATGAACATGACCATGCACTATCATTCAAAAGTGTGTGGTCTGTAATGATCAAATTATCCTTCAGAAATCATTCTGATACGCTCATTTAGTGTGGTCCAAGTAACATTTCATACACTGACAAAAATGGTAACATAAAACATATTTTAACTCTATTTATTCAAGTCAAAAATGTATTAATTAATATTGCTGAATCAACCTAAATATAATATAAATCTAATGCATACCGGTAAAACTACTTTATATGGGTTAGAACATGAAGAAATAGCACTTTAAAGTAAATAAATATGCTAAATATCTCTTTAAAGTAACAATTGCAGGTTACCACTTTTTGGAGTGCATTATCAACAAAACCGCTTTACTGCTTAATATGCTTGCAGTTTTCTTAAGAATTAATTGATAAATAGAACATGTGACAGAACAGCATTTATTTGAAATAATATATGGCTGAGAACCTTTTCCAGGTGTGTGATATTCTAGTGATAACAGAACTCCAACCATTTCACCATTTTTATCCCTCTGCTTGCAGTATTTCTCACAGCGAGTGTCATGAGACACCCAAATCCACTATAATTTTATAAATAATACTGTTTCTGTGTCACAGAATGTAATTTTAAAAGTTTTTATAGGCGAGAATGTACTTGTTTAGACTTCAAATATGTGGTTTGTTAATAAAGATAATGTCTATTTGAAAATTTGCTCCAGGGTGTCAGCGGCCGTTCAGCGCTCATGAACCCACAGACAGCAGCCTCACCTCGGCCAGATCTTCTGGAATTTGCCGCTGGCTCGGATGACTCTTTAGTGGTTAAATATGAGCTATAATTTGTTTTGGGTAAATCTAATGGACAGTCTTTGGTCTCATTAATCTATTATTTGTTCCAGAGCAAACAGTTTTGGCTGAGGGCAAAATCTCCTCATTGTTATATTTTATATAACTATAATGCTGTATATCAGAGCGCTGCTTTGTACTTTTGATTGAATTGCCTAGCAACTTTTATGATGGCTGCTGTTGTTGTTTATTAAATATAATTATTCAACAAATAATATTGTATATAAATAATAGCAGTATTTATTAATAGTATTTAGTATTGAGAAATAGATGAAAGGACAGTGCAACAAAGATATTGCTTTCCTCAGCAGATATTCAAAATAATGTTTTAATATGAGATTGAGCTAAAGAATGAATGCTGTATCATATGCAGGTAATCACACTCGCTCAGTCTATCTCTCTCTCATAATACTCCACATAATACAGTGAGCTTTTAATACAGTAATACAATAAGCTTTTAATGAAGCAACTCAATGTTCCTTCGTTACTAGTTCTAAAGTGACGAAGGAACTGCTACTGCTACTTGTGTGATACACACACACACACTATATATATATATATATATATTGTATTCATGCCATTTATTTATTTAACATTTATATTACTATATTAAATGCTGTCATGTTTTTCTGTAAATGACTAAGTGGTTGTAATTCAAATTCACAAACAGTCACTCAAATGAGAACATATAATGTGCTTAAAAACAGTTTGTTTCATTAAGTAACAGCTGTGTTGCTCCTTAAAATCCTTAGAAGTAAAAAAATTAAATAAAAAAATAGACAGACATAAATGAAATAACTATTTAAAGTGGGAGCATAGAGCTATAAAATCTGTAGTCTAGATACTTTGGTCTCAAAATAATCTGATATAAAATTGGATACAAATATTTGAGTTCATATTGAGATCTCTTATGTTTATTTTCAGAATTCAGACCTTGTCAAACACAGTTTGTCATATCACTAGACATTCCACGTTATTAGAGTCTTTGATCTTTATTTAATCTCATAGTTGAGAAACATCTAACATATTTTAATACAAAATATCAAATTGAATTATTTCTCTTTCCTGTGGGCCCTTACTAAACTCAAGTATTCTTTTCAAAGTCTGTTCATTATTACTAAATTAGTTACAAGAATGCAGATATATGGCTAGTTCTAGCTTTATCAATAATAATAACGGAGTAACATCTAGAGCCACAGCAGCAGTATGACATCTTTCTGCCTCTCTACTGAACTTGTTCCTGGAAATACTTTAAGATTTTGCTGTGGTAGCTCATCTTTTTCTCGAATAAGTTTGTGTTGAGTGGATGGCCGTGTCCTGTGGAACCTACAGGGAATACTTGATTAGAAATATTTGTAATATATAATTTTAATCTGTTTTGTCTAACATGATTCTGAGAGAGACCCAGTGTGCAGAATAGGTAATTCAGTTCTCAGCATGGACATTATAAACAGTAACCTCAAACACCACTCAGTGGCATGTTATGCAGGAATGTTCAATAGGGCAAAGCAGGTTAATTGCAACCCAAATTACTGCAAGCTAGTTCCTGTCTTCAGTGTAATTTACTAGTTATTTTCCTCTTCTAGAGTAATTACCAAGCCTGTGTGGTTAAAAGGGTAGAGGTTTCTTCAATCTACTGATCTATCACTCAAACAGGCAGTCTCATAAAGATGTTTCTGCTATTGATTTCTGTTTTTGTTACTTATGTACATTACTATGTTTAATGTATGGATCCTGGTGTGCTCTTCATAAATTATCAACCGTCCTGAATGAAATAGTTCACCCAACATTCAGCCAAGACATTTCAAATGTGTCTTTGTTTCTTCTGTGAAACGCACGCGCACATGCACACGCAACACAGAATGCAAAATGCCCAGACTGCTCATTCAAAAAAAATATATATATACATACAAATTATGTAAAAAAATGTTAAAACATGTTATGTTAAAATAGATTATTACATTTTATTCCACATGAATTTTCCTGTATATAATTATATTTTTATGAAAAATACTGGTTACGCCAATTGACACAAACCAGTTACACCACCTGACCATGTTGCTTCAACTGCCAAAGGCCATTGTTTGTTGAAAAAATTGACACTGAAAATCAAGCATGACAGTCAACGAGTTCAGCTGAAGTGCTTTTTTTTCCAAAGCTGGAAAAAAAATCTGGCAACAAGAAATCATCACAGTGATGAACAGTGAACTCATGTCTCGTATTGTAATTACAGTTAAGAAACAATATTTGACAAGAAATCATCATAGTGATGAACAGTGAACTCATGTCTCGTATTGTAATTTTAATTTTTGTATTGTAATTTCGTATTGTATTGTGGCATCTATTGGGGAAAAAGGGGCTCTGTTATATCACATTAATTATAAAATATAAGAAATTTAATAAATTGTATTTTACATATGTAATTGTAATCTTTGTTTAACTTTTTTTTAGTCTCTGAATGTATGTTCAAATGTAGACACCAACTTCCTTCTGCTACATTATTAAATAATTTATGTATATATTACATTATATGATACTATATATTGTTTAAAGGGACAGTTCGCCCAAAAATGAAATTTACCACATGACATTTATGATTTTTCTTCTTTCAAATTAATACAATTGGAGTGCCATTAAAAGTGAATGGGTGATATTCAATAGTCCAATAAACTGCATCCATCCATAATAAAAAAGTGTTCCAGACTGCTCCAGGGGGTTAATAAAAGGCTCCTGAAGTGAATCAATGTGCTTTTGTAAGAAAAATATCCATATTTAAAACTTTATAAACCATAATCTCTAGCTTCTTCTAGCTCTCGTACTTGCGTTGACGAGAGAGTGGCGTTCCAGCGGATGACGTAGATCGTCGGCGTAGCGTAAGCTCTAGTGAGAATATGCTAGTCTCGTCAGAACCAAGTTTTGTTTACAGCAAAGGAAAACTAGTCTCCTCTTGACTTCTATCGAAATCCTTCGACATTTTTCTTTACAAATCCTCTTGTACTTCTAATTCATGAACGGTGTTTTGTTTTGCTCTTTCCTCTATGCTTCCGTGTTCGTCATTTCTCACCAGAGCTTACGCTACTTCTACGTCCTGTGTCATCCACTTGAACGCCACTCTCTCTCTCGTGACAGTTTGCGGAAGTTAAAAATTATGGTTTACAAAGTTTTAAATATGGATAATTTGCTTACAAAAGTGCATCTATTCACTTCAGGATGGCTTTATTAACCCCCGGAGCTGTCTGGAGAACTTTTTTTTATGATGGATTATTAGACTTATATTGGACTTATATTCACTGCCATTATAAAGCTTGGAAGAGCCAGGACATTTTAATTTAATTCGTAATTGTATTCGTCTGAAAGACTAAAGTAATATACACCTTGAATGGCTTAAAGGTGAGAGAATCAGGTGGCAATTTTAATTTTTGGGTGAACTATCCTTTTCAAATTTTAAGTGAATAGAATAATGCATTAAAGCTAAAATTTCAAAAACACTAATGTTGTGCAACATAATTTTATCCTAGACTTACCCCTTAGCCCTTCCTCTTTCCCCGTTCACATGAAGGGGTAGGGGTGTCTCGATTCTCTTTTGGTTGGAGGGGTAGGGGTAAGGGGAATGGCCAGATATCCCTTCAAACAAAGATTTTTCGGGACCACACTTCAAACAAAGGGGTATGAGAATTATCTCAGCATACACTGGCTACAGCGGCAATGGCTGCCCGAGCGAACAAAAACAACCATAAATGTAAGCATTTTTGGCATTAATAAAGATTTTAATAAAAAATAACCATTTATTTTATGTTACATTCAGTTGTGTGTTTTCATATTTACGATCATGTTATTCAAAGAAATGTTTGCAAAAAATCGCTAAAGTTTGCTAACGTTAAACCATTTCTGACTGCACGATAGTGCCACAACATATTTTTATGTCTGATAAGGGCAATAACCACAATAGACATTGAGAGTGACTAGTCCCCCCAATATTTAGAAATCGCTAAACTTTTATTTTTTCTCAAACATGGCCAATTTGAGAGAGAGAGAGCGAGAGAGAGATGAAACTTACATGTACGTGCATCTGTGCGTCTCTCTCTGAGTGAGTTTACTTCAAAAGATTTTATCCTCTCGTTGCTGGAAAATATAATGTAGCGATTCAGTATTTAAACTATGTTATTAATAAAAGTCGCGGGGCAGCGTTGACAAGTATATTTACTCCTGGATGTGTGAGCTGCGCGATCTCCGACATACATATGTGTGTGTGTGTGTGTGTCAGTAAGCAGTGCATTAATATAGAACTGTAATTAAAGGCTCTAATGCATACCAGCACACTGGTATAGGTGTGTGTATTGTAGGAGCTAGATGACGTCTGATGACGTGTAACGGTATAGCAGTGGTGTCCTATTTCTTAGGGGAATATTTTCACCGCTACCCGTTGACACTCTGTTTCAAAGGACAAGGGGAAGGGGTATAAAATAGAATTGGGATTGGGCCTTACAGAGCTTTAATAATAAAGTTGTAGATAAAGCACCACTTTATCAAAAAATATAACATTAAACACTCAAAAATAGTAGGTTCCAAATAGTAGGTTAGTTTATATTACATCTTTAATCAGCATCATAAACTAGTGATATTTGACTAAATTGGCCCCTAACAGAAAGGCTCGTAATATGAGTCAAATGGTGTAACCGGTTACACCACTTGACATTTTAATTTAAAATCAAATTTGACAGGCATTATCATGGACACCTACGTAAGTGCATGGCCTTGGTGGGAATATTGCAAATGTAATTTTTAAAGTTAATACTCATTTTTATAATAATGATGAATTATCAATGTATCCCTGAGGTCATACCATTTGACATGCATACCTTAGAATACCTGACCATACCCTAAATATATCAAATGATCTCACATTTTAAAGAGAGTTACTAACCTTTGCATGCAGCAGTTAGTATCACCAGAGGTCATTCTCTGTGATATAATTTCCTGTCACATGAACTTCTTGCAAAATATTAACAAAATGGCTCCTTTCTTATATTTTATATGCAGATTAAATAAGTGTTAAGGAAACATTTGACCTGTCGCCTGATGCCACAGGAGGGCACAATGAGCACACATGAACTTCTTGCAAAATATTAACAAAATGGCTCCTTGAATGGTGGTTACACCACCTTGACACTCCAGGAATTTGACTTGACTCACATGATTCCCCAAATTAATTGTAATATTCAGAACAATGGTGCTTCATTTACTTTTATTTACTATTAAATAGTACTAATGTAAGAGTATGCCAAACTTGCTGATCTGGTGTTTTATTGATAATTTCACTTTTTTTAAACAAGATCAATTATTTGGTACAAAGTTTTTTACGATTACACAACATTGACATTTTTACAATCATCCCAGAAATATTATCTGAAAATGAATTAAAATCAGAAATTTTAGATTTGGTCCTCAAAAAAAGAGAATGTATGCAAGTAATTTGCACATTTATTTAGGAATTTCAACCCTTTTAAATTTAATTAAACCATATGGACAAAAAAATGAGCGTCACACCATTGAAC
>NW_015537946.1:621355-631245 GCF_001515605.1 Sinocyclocheilus anshuiensis | reverse complement strand
ATCATCATCATCATCATCATCATCATCATCATTATTATTATTATTATAGTGCATGTCTAAATTAATATTTATAAATCAAATATATATTTTTAATTGCATAAACAATTTAATTATGCATTATGCATTATGCATATTATTATTATTATTATTATTATTATTATTATTATTATGCATATTAATTATGAACAAAACAGCATCATGTAGTTATGCATAGCTTAATACAAATAGCCAAAGCGCCGATCACACGATTGCATTTAAAAAGATATGAGACGCAGTGGAATTCTCAAGATGTTTTCCAAAAGTTTAACCTCTTTTAACTTTACATGGCTTTCGTTTCATCTCTCGTGTGAGACGCGAGTGCAACAGTCATAGTTGTGCGTCTCAAAAATGTGCCGAATATGCATTCTGTGTGAATGGCTTGGTTTCAGTTTTGACCTAACCAATCTTCTCTGAATTGAGCTTCTATATTTCTCTAATATTTTGAATGGAAAATGCAGCAGCAGCGCATCTTGTGGGTTCTACTGGATAGTCTAACAAAAACATTAAAATGCAACAACCTCACCGCATCTCATGCGCCGCTGATAAGGCTCCCTGACGCACACCTAAAATTCAAATCCACCGTTTTTGCATTTAAATGCAAATTTTTATTTTAAATTCGACTAATATTCCTTTTTTGATTCACAGTCTCCTCATCGCAGGCAGGCACGGCAGCATATGTTTGTGCGTTCATCTGATGGTCACTCATAATGTGCCTTTAAATGAAAAAAGTGTGAAAGTATTCTGCGCTATCAAACATTTTTTTTCTATCGTTATCGATGATGGTGTACCGTTCATAAATACAGATACGGTTTTATCACCCAGGACTAATTACCACACTGTATGTATGCCAACCACAGAATCACAACAAAAGAGGACAATACAAAAGGGACTGTTTGCTGTATTTACAGATACCAATTCTCACTGATCTATTTCACAATTTTTGTCCACTAAACTCCCTGAGCTCCATTTCAGACAAGGTATGGCGATTACGAGACACAGAAAGAGTGAAGCAATAACAGATTCACCATGAATAGTCGCTGCTTAAGACTTCAGAAGCAACACACCTAAAGATTCATTTAGAGAAACGAGTGCAGGGACCCGAAAAATTGGTGTCACTTTTCACTCGGAAATAGGCGACCGTCTAACTGTTATTCAAACACGTGCTGTAAAACACAGTGTCATTTCCTTTAGCGTCACTGTAACACCAGCTGTGATAAATCTAACCAGCAAAACTCCCCATCTCTCTTACCTATGCCCCCACTAAAGGAGAAACCTGCAGACCTTCCTGCATCTGTTGGAGGTTTTTTGTTATGAGAGATTTAGTCTCTGTTCTCCGTGCTAACACAAGTTTTCACCCATTTGTCACCCTGTGCCTTATCTCTGGCTATTTCAGTGTTCAGTGGAATATTTCTACAGCACAGATAATTCCAGGAAATGGCAGCCATCCCGTACTATGACTGGGATTGGGGGTGATAGATTTCACATCAGTGAAGGACACAGGTAGTCTGCTTTTTCGCCCCATTTATGGGTTTTGTAATTTAGAGAGCCGCACTGTTACCGATCACACTCTGACATAGCTTCTTCAAGGGCAAAGGGATGCATTGCATCAAAGTTGGCCGCTATAGACTGAAACAGAATAGTCCGTTGTTAGCTATTGGTGTTAAATATGCAATTCTACTCTTGAAGACCACTGTGTAGACATGCACACAGAGAACACAATCTCAAACTAAATGACAATGACAAATAAACCAAAAACATATGAACCGTCATACAAGAACCACCAACAAGTCAGCAGCTGAAGGTATACAAGTATGGAAAAGGAAGGTCATTGCAGAAGAAGATTTGGCTACTACCATATTAATATACTCAAAAGTCGATATACAAAATATTTTATTAATAATTAATTAATATTCATTAATAAAGCAACAGGTCAATGCCATCTCATGCATTGTATGATAATGGGAATATAGGCCATTTAAACATTTGAGATACACAGACTCATTTTGACTTTGTGATTTTTGAAAATGATTTTGTGCAGATATGCACAGTTATTTCCTTTGATTTTTCCAATATAGAACTAAATTGATTATATCATTACAACACCTGGCTGAATTAAGAATTCAAATGGGCAGAAAGCATTCTTCAAAAGCAGAACATTTAAACAAATAGGCAGGTGTTCACTGCTGTTTATCCGCATCTCTCGACAGCACAGCAGAACTCAGAGACAAACTCAACATTTTTCCCAGATCTTTTTCTCATTTCCAATCTGTTTATCTCATCAGTTGCGAACATTTACCCCACCACTCATCTCAGTGATTGAGACTATATTGTGTAATTTGACGCCAAATTAAAGTCTCCTTACAAGCTTAAGATGAAATCTCCACGGCAACCGTGTACATGAAGAAAAGCATTTCAGCTAAGAAACCTTCTTCCAGGTGTATACGTCTGTACTCTGTAGCATATAATGTATAAGGAAAGGACCAACATCATTTGTTAAAATAAAATAGCATTATTGAATGTTGCATTTATGAATATGGCTGTCGAGTTATTGCAATGACGTATGCTAATTTTTAGATTAGATAACGCATTTATTTAATTTTACATTATAACGGTCATTCTGTTCTGTATGCATTATTTATTTATTTATTTTTATCAGAAACAACTTGTTTGATGACAATAACTATGCAATTTTGTTTGGAATAATTATTGGTGCAGAAATGATAAACTTGAGTTTTAATTAATTTTATACATGATTGCTTGATTAAAATGTTATTTTATTTAGCAAATTCATTAAGTCAACTATCCATCATACAAATAGCCATTACTGTCCTGTATAGCCATAGCACATGACAGATAAAATCATTTAATTACACCTTTCATCACGTTTAATCACTGAAACTCATCCAGATTACCGCTGAAACGCATAATTGATTAAACATTACTGAAAGAAACACTGTTCATAATTTTCTCTTCAGATCTCTAGAACAGATGAACAGATGTCCATTTCCGAGTACCACATGCTAATAAAGCATGTCACATGATTTTCTGTAATGAGCAAGTAAATGCATAAATGCAAATATTCTCACAATTAATTGATTATTTGCTCGTTTCCTGTCTGATGCTGCAGTGTTATGGGATAATTAGACAGGAAGAGGACAGGCCCTGACGAGAGCTTTATTAACGTACGAGAGAGTGATGGTGGCACATTTTTTGGCTACTGAATGAAATGAGTTGAAAATTGCTCTAGCCTGGGGGGAGCTGCAGGAGGGTCGGCTCCGTGCTGGGTGGGCAGTGGAGGAGCAAAGCTGGCATGCTTGTCTCGCCACATCCATCTCTCACTCTCCCGTGGGACCCCTAACCCCAGGCATTGTTTTAATCACCACAGAGGTATCTCCTTATCCTCCATCCCATGGATTTTCCCACCTGTCTCACGTCCCTGTCCCCTGTCACACATTATTCAGCATCTTGTTTCAATTTTTGTATATTTTTGCATTTATCCCTCGCTGCCTGTGTTTTCTCTGCTTTGCTCCCTCTGCCTCAACTTGAGACTCGAGGCATTCCAGCAGAATGCCAGTTTAAATGCCATCTGAGAGTAGAGTGTCGTGCCTTCTGTCGGAAGGCATGTATTATTCAGAGAGAGCAAAAAGGCAGACCTGGCCTGCTCACATCAACTCTTATCTTTATCTTATTTGTCAGAGTGTGAGTAACTGAGGAAATTAATATATTTGTAGACTACATCTATTTTAATATACAATTGTATTAGCAATCCTAACAAAAAAAGTACTACAGTAGAAAACTTAATATACATCCATGTCATTTTACTGTAAAAATTGTTAATAATCCTAACAAAAAGCACTATAGTTATGAATAAATGAATAAATAAATACATATTGTATATAGTTTAAGTTAATAATATACAGTCATGCAATTTTACTGTAATAAAATTACTAAAGTAAAATCTTAAAGAAATATTCAGTTAAAAATATAAATTCTTGTAATTTTATTATAAAATATAATTTTCCAGATGTAAAATAATTTTGTCTAATCATATTTTACTACAGTAAAACAAACAAACGAACAAACAAACAAATATTGTATTTATTTTAAGTTAAATAAATACAGTCATTTAATATTACTGTAAAATGGTTAGTAATCCTAACAAAAAAAGTACTACAGTAGAAAACTTAATATACATCCATGTCATTTTACTGTAAAACAATGTAATAATCCTAACAAAAAGCACTATAGTTATGAATGAATGAATAAATAAATAAATATTATATATAGTTTGTTAATAATATGCATTCATGCAATTTTACTGTAATAAAATTACTAAAGTAAAATCTTAAAGAAATATTCAGTTAAAAATATAAATTATTGTAATTTTATTATAAAATATAATTTTCCAGATGTAAAATAATTGTCGAATCATATTTTACTACAGTAAGACAAACAAACAAACAAACAGATATTGTATTTATTTTAAGTTAAATAAATAGTCATTTAATATTACTGTAAAATGGTTAGTAATCCTAACAAAAAAGTACTACAGTAAAATAAAAATAAAAATATTCAATTAAAAATATAAATGATTGTCATTTTAAATAAATAATAATTAAATAATAATAATAATAATAATAATAATAATAATAATAATAATAATATTTTCCAGAATCAAAAGCATATTGTTGAATCATATTTTTACTACAATAAAACAAACAAACAAATAAATTCAGTGAGGAATATAGACACACACACACACACACACACACAAACAAACAAACAGGAAATGCATTTAATTCGGTTGTAAAATATTAAATTTTTAATCTTGTCATTGATTTATTTTATATAGAATAGAATTTAACATACAATTTATTTAACAACAAAACATTTTTCAATGTAAATTATTGTTACAATAATTTTTTTAGATAAGTGAAAGTAGATATAAAGTCAACAAAATGTCATCCGTTGTTTGCTTTCTTGTTTGTTTAACAATACATACAATATGTGATTCGTACGTGTTTAGGAGGATGATGATGATGATGATGATGATAACTATATCTCACCACATCAGCAAACTTCAGTCAGTGTTGGGGGGAGGATAAAATATTATGTATAATTCCTTGAACGAATTGGTTTGCAAGCAATTCATGTGCAATTTAGCAGTTTAGTTCTGCTTTGTAGTATAATAAATTTCTCATATCTTGTCTCTGAATAAATTGCCTTTGGAGAGCAACATGCAATCTTGCAATGCTTTCACAGAAAAATGCTGTTCTCTGGGAAATGTTATAGTGGTCAATTTAAAGACATGAATCAATAACTCAGTACAAGTCGTAACCCAGCAGGAGTGAATGGTTACCATTAGTACTCACTGAGGTACTCACATTAATGACACAATCATAGAGATGTTCAGACTCAAGGTGAAAAGAAACCAGTGAAATAGAGCTCGGATTTGGACATGTGAAACTATGTAAAAACAGCTTAAATGAGATTAGTATCAAACCTATCAAAAAACACTGTTTTATGTATACAGATGATGTAATATAATGCCAAAAGCATTGAAATATATTTTGTGATTCAGGTCAAAAATTATGATTCAATGTTTTGCATTTAAATTGTTCTTATACGCCACTATGAAAAAAGCTATTTGGATGCTTCACTATAACCTAATACCGTGGTACAGGTACAGAAATACAGAAGATCAGAACACTAATGAGAAACCATTGAATCTTGAAGAAAAATGCAAGAAGGTTTTAGTAGTATCTCGAAATGAAAACTTTTTTCTTGCTCATCTTATATATAATGGCTGCTTCTTCAGGGAGTTGATGCGAGGTTGTCTGAAGACTGAGTGGAATGGATTCGGGTTCTTACGGACCACAGTATTTCTTATCGATCTGCTGGAAATGTTAGAAAGAAATAGAAGAATTTAAGTCTAAGAGTACTAGAAAAAGTTGAAGAAAGATCGAAGCAAAGATGAGAAATTATTAAGTGAGTTAACTACAGGAATGGCCAATATCTGGTTGAACTTCTCATTGTTTTAGCGCGACTGAACCTTCTCATCAATGTGCTACAAACAGAACTGGGCAAACCACACTCTTACGATTATTCCACAGAGCACATCGATAGCAGCACCAAGGTCATAGGTTTGATTTCCAGGGAACACATATTGATTTAAATGAATGGCTTGAATGCAGTGTAAGTTGCTTTGGATAAAACCATCTGTGTAATGCACAAATGTAATTTACATTATATAACATCCATTTCCCAAACTAGCGTGCGGATATGAAGTGGAACAAACACCCATTATAAAGTATAACTTAAATGCATTATTACAGAAACTGTCAAAAGTTTTTGAAATAAAGCCAAAACTTTTGTCAATATTGCCAAGAGATGGTCTAATTAACATTAAAAGTATGTAAAAATACTACCAGATATGGAAATCTTTCTAAGGTGTGAAAGCAATTAATTAAGGATACAAAATTATAATCAAGGAATAAAAGATTATTAAAGCTATATGTCAGTTTCAATTAGTTGTGTTAATTAAGGTTATTATGTTTATCAGAGTAATAATTTAAAGTTTGCCATGTAAAAGCATTATTCTAAGAATTAGTGTACATTAATTTAAAATGTATTAACATCTATTAATTTATTCTGTTCCGCTTTGTGTCTGATAAACTGGGCGAAAAGGAGAAAGATCTGTTGTGGTGGTATGTATAAGCTCACGCTTGGTTTGAGGCTGAGAATAAAATCCTGAGAAGGTCATTAAAAACTGAATGCAGCAAAAGGATATCTTAAATCTCAGGTCAAATGTATTGTGTTTTAACTAAATCTGCAGGCAGATCCAGAGGATATCCCTTTCTATTTGGAGAAATTAATGAAGGGGGAGATGGGGAAGAATGGAAGATCAGGCAAACAAGTTGAAGGTCAAGCTAGCAATATGAGAAATTGGCTTCTTGGCACAAATATCTAAAGTCCTGTTACTGCTTCGACTAGTCAGTCCGCTTTATTGATTTGTTAGTGCCATTGTATGGTTTTAGAGTGAAGAATGCAGGACTCGCTTAGTGAGAATAAAAGAAAAGGGTGAAGAAGAAAAGAAAACAGCGCTGCCCTGGTTTCAAGGGAATTCAGAGAGGCTTACAAAGAACAGCATGTGTCTCAAAAATATGTGATTGTTATAAGGCCATCACAGGGCTTTAGGAATAATACAACATAATAGAAATAAGCTTCAGAAATAATAAAACGCATAACATAATTTATTTAGAGATTTCCACTGAAATATTTAATTAATACTTTGCTGCCTTTTCTGGCATGATCACATGTACATTGTATTTAATTCAATAATTCTCAGTTGTGGGTAATCTTATGCAGACAGCATGTTCAGTGCTACATATATCCATAATTTATTTATGGTATAAATAATAAATTATTTTAATAATATTTTAAAGTTATATTTTAAAATGCATGTGCAAGTTTTTTTGTTTTTAGAAATGCACTCTGTGTTTTTGAAAATCCATTTACAAGAAAATAACGCCAATAACTATTTAACCTGAATTAATCTTGGCTTAAAATATCAAGTTATGAGAGTTTGTGTGGTTGTTTTTTTTTCTCCCTTCTTAATCTGTTATGTTGTTTTTTTTGGGGCATATTTCTGCATATTGGTTCCATCACATGACTTTGTGGCCTTTTTTAATAAGCAGTGAAGCAGTATTGTTAAAATATTTGTAATAATAATAACATATGATTATTAAAATATGATTATTAGTAGTTTTCTTTTCAACAACTTTGGACCTTTTTCATTATCAAAGCAAAACAATTGTATCACTTTTTATTTTATTATATTTTATTTTATGCTCTCATAAAGATAGATAGACAGACAGACAGACGTGTGTGTGTGTGTGTGTGTGTGGATAAAATTACCCAAACTACATTTACTTCTCATACAACCTGTTAAGCTTGGAAATGTGTCACATTACAAAAATTACATTTTTGTAATGACATGAATCAGAATTGCAATCCAGTTGTAAATGCCAGAGGAGTCTGTTTTTCTTTGAAAGCAAAGAAAGTGATTTTGAATGAAAACTACTTCCAGTGGGAGACTCAGTCACCCCCGTCCAGTCTGAGAGGCCCACACCTCTGGGCAAACGTCCCATTGGCACATTACACATGCCGGAGGATGTGGAATGAAAAAGGATGCAGGAGGCAGTAAAGAGCTGTGGAAGCTTAAACAAAGAGGTTCTTTCTTGAGTTGGGAAGTTCCTGCCATTTACACGCCAGAGTTTCATTGAATATCACACAGTGAAAACACCTGGAGATATGAGGCAATTTATCTATCCAAAGACCATTATGTGTTCTTAAACATGGCCATTACTGCTCAGTATTTTGAGTTTAATCTTAAACGGCATCCTGGAGCAATGAAATTGGTGTGAAATTAATAATAAGCCAATAAGTCAAATCTTGATAGAGGCCTCTGTCCATTTGGCAAGTCCACTTCCTTTTCACACCACCCAAGGCAAACTTAAATTCCATTATTAATTATTTGAATTTTGGCACAGTCATAAAGTTCAGGCACATACTGGATTGATTTAATCTTCTTGTCCATGCTCATGCCAACATGATTAAGATGGAAATGATAATACAGCCATCTCGCTCAGAAATTAATTAATTAGGAAAAACAGCAATGGCACAGACATGGCTATTATAGGGGATAAGCAAGGGATAAGGGGAATATCCATCCCTTGCAGTCCACTGGGTTCCGAGAAAATGACAACTTCCAGAGTTCTTCCAGGTCTCCGCAGATAGGGAGTGTACATCACCTCTTACATCCCTGAATTTCAGCTCTGACCTGCAGTTTCTGAACCTCGCTGGGGAGCCGTGGCAGCCCCATGCGGCCCACTCCTGCTACAATGAAGAACAGATAACATCTGCACTCGACTGCCAGGACCAGACAGATGGTGAACAAGGGAAGAGTGGGCGGGAGGAAACAGTACCACAAGATTCGCTTTACAGGGCCGACTGCCTTTCCAAGCAAAACCGTTTTACCTGATGCAAGAGAGACGCATCAAACTTATCAGTAGTGCTTTTCGTGTCATCAGCTAACAGCAGGAGTGAGGGATATCCTTATTTCTAAGAGGGAAAAAAACACGATTGGAGCAAATAGCTACTTCTCTACACTTCTCTTGTGTGGTTTAAAATGAGATTCCGCAAGAGCTGAAAGCAAAGCATTCCTGAATGGTGAGGTAGAAACCATTTAAAAACTAAAGAACTGTTTCTAGCCATGTTTCCCTGAACAGTCAATACAGATCAAATGTGATATTAAGTAGGAATGATAAATCTATCTATGTATCCGTCCGTCCATCCATCCGTCCATCCAGACAGACAGACAGACATAGTGTAGTAATCGTGTTTGATGGTGGTGAAGATTTGCACGTTTGCTATATATAACACACTATATAAAACATAAGATTTCACACACACACACACATATATATATATATATATATATATACACACACACAACAGTTCTTTGTGGTCCTCGGATCTGATTGGCTGAGAGCCTTTCCCAGTGGTGCAATATTCTAGTAATAACACAACTCCAACCATTTCACCATTTGTACCACTCCCCTTGCAATATTTCTCACAGCGAGTGTCATGGTGGACACCAAAATCCACTATAGTTTTATAAATAAATCTGTTTCTGTGCCACAGAATGTAGTTCTAACTGTTTTTTAGGTGAGAATGTACTTGTTTAGACTTCAAATATGTGGTTTGTTAATAAAGATAACGTCTCTAGGTTACGTATGTAACCATGGTTCCCCGAGGGAACGAGACGCTGCGTCGAGATTCGCTTTGGA
>NW_015537946.1:616411-616777 GCF_001515605.1 Sinocyclocheilus anshuiensis | reverse complement strand
CCAAGTTGAAAGCCTTGGGGAACGCCATACTCCTGGTCGAGTGCGCTCTGACCCCCATAGGTGACGGGAGGCCAGAGGACTCGTAGGCTAGTGAGATGGCCTCGACCACCCACCTACTCATAGTCTGCTTGGTTGCTGGTGATCCTTTCTTTGGCGGACCAAAGCAAACAAACAGCTGATCTGACTTACACCACGGGGCAGCTCTGTGTGTATAAGTGTCCAGTGCTCTAACTGGACAGAGCAGATTAAGCCTTTCTTGGCCTACTTCCTGGAACGGAGGAGGACAGAATGCCTGAAGTACTATGGGCCCTGGTGAAGAAGTGGGCACCTTAGGGACATACCCGGCCCTCGGGTAAAGGAATGCCC
>NW_015537946.1:595254-616401 GCF_001515605.1 Sinocyclocheilus anshuiensis | reverse complement strand
TTCCTCTATGGGTTCAAAGGGGGCATTGCATAAGCCCTCCAGAACCACAGCCAGGTCCCATGAGGGCACCTTAGTGCGCTGTACCGGCCTCAGCCTCAGTGTACCACGGAGGAAACGAGTGATAAGTGGGTGTCTTCCCAATGATTGACCACCCAGAAGGGCGTGGTAAGCAGCTAAGGCCGCCACGTATACCTTCAGAGTGGAGGGAGATAACCCTGCGGAGAATTGCTCCTGCAGAAACTCCAGAACTGTACCAATTGGGCAGTTGACTGGGCCTTGCAGTCGCTGTCCGCACCATGAAGTGAAAAGCTTCCATTTTAAGGCGTACTGTTTCCTAGTGGCGAGAGCAGAGCGATCGTGGGAAAAGTGTACAGACGAAGACTCGGCCACGTCTGTACCATCGACGGAGACTTGGCCACGTCTGTACTATGGCATCCAGCCCCAGTGGAGCTGGATGCGAGGGAGAACCAGAGCGGGCAGTGTGTCGTTTCCTGCGACGCAAATAGATCCTTTTCCGCCTGGCCAAATTCCCTCCCCCCTGATTGAGATACCCAAGGATGTAAACTGCTCTTAGCGAGAGGAGCTTCCCCAGAGCCCACAGAATAAAGTACACTCTTCTTGGCGTTTAGTCTTAATCCCAGCTCTCTCATATGGGCCGAGCCGCCAACTGCTCCGATCGAGCTAGTATCAACCTATCGTCGATGTTATTGAGTATGCGGATGCCCTGGAGTCGCAAAGGAGCCAGAGCTGCATCCACACACTTCGTGAAAGTGCGGGGTGAGAGTGACAGGCCCGACTGAGAGCATCACCCCGACCCCCGATCTTTCTGTGGAGGGGTGCGGGTTGAGACTGGCGATATGAGGAGCTTGACGGCTTGGGCTGCTCATACGCGAGGGACTGTGGTGGCGAGTCCACAGTCTCCTCTGTCTCGACACTCATCACATCCACCTCATCGGAGGAAGATTGATGAAGCGTCTGGCTCTCTCTCTCTGGGTGGGGGGGGAGAAACCGCAGCGCGGGCTTCCGAACACTGAGAGAGAGCCGTGGATCTAGCGGGTGAGGACCGAGAAAAGGACGAGCCCGTCTCGGATCCCTCCGCTAAATCCACCTGCGATCCCCACGACAACAGTCTACGCCGTGCCTCGGCAACAGCGGGATTGCTGCCAGCGGGATCGCAAGCCTGGCCGCTCTCATCAAACACAGTCAGGCGAGAGCGGAGCATACGCAGCGAGAGTAACACGCAGTGATGACAATCAGCTCCTTGAAAGCTGACCGTGCATGCTCCGCTCCTAAACAAACAACACACAGATCGTGTGTATCCCCCGCTGCCAGATAGTGTGGGCAGGGAGGCACACAACGTCTGTAATGCCGTTTGCTCGCCATAGATATTAGTTTAGACTTTGACATATTCTTTTAAATGCTTGTGGACTGACAGACAACAGTAAATAGACTGACTCCATACACAGAGCGCTACTGAAGAGCAGAAGCTAACTTGCGCTCTGCCGGATGCGCTTTTATACTTCCTGGTGCTCACGTCACCCCGCTCGTGACGTCTCGCTGCTCCATTGGACTGATTTTACACGTGCTTCAGAACGCGGTCACGCAGGGGCGTTCCCATAACGATCTCGACGCAGCTCGAGTTCCTGAAGGGGAACTTTAATGTTTTTGGAGACGTGAGCTCCAGGGTGTCAGCGTTCATGAACCCACAGAGAGCAGCCTCACCTCGGCCAGATCTTCTGGAATTTGCCGCTGGCTCTGATGACTCTTTAGTGGTTAAACATGAGCTATAATTTGTTTTGGGTAAATCTAACGGACAGTCTTTGGTCTCTTTAATCTATTATTTGTTCCAAAACAAACAGTTTTGGCTGAAAGCAAAATCTCATCACATTATATCTTGTATAACTTTAATGCTGTATGACAGAGCGCTGCTTTGTACTTTTGACTGAATTGCCTAGCAACTTTTATGATGGCTGCTGTTGTTGTTTATTAAATATAATTATTCAATAAATAATATTTTATACACATAATAGTAGTATTTATTTATTGTATTTAGTATTGGGAAATGGTCTAGGTGTTCATGATGGTGATTAGTTACATTGTTCTGCCATTAGAATGGCGACAAGAGACTGTTTTCTGGGTGAGTCCACTTATATATTGAAAGATATTGAAACGGTATTGATATCATTTTTATTTTTCAACAACACATTGTAAGACGCAGCCAACAAATACACTGAGCAGTGATTGATTACCTACGACCGAATCACAGCCGTGCCGATATACGGCCATATCGTACTGCTACTCATTGAGATATATATATATATATACATACATACATACATACACACACACACACACACACACACACACACATTGTTCTATATGCCTTTGAACTGTTTAAACATCAAATACTGGACAACGTACACACACACACTCACAAAGAGAATTTGCCACATGCCACTGACGTTGACCAATTAAGATTTCTGCAATCCATTTGGCACAACTTCCTTATTACTGAGAAAAAAAAGCACGTTGTGAGACCAAAATCACAGCAGAACTACTGAACTCTTCTCGGGGGCTTTGCTACACTAAGTGAAAAATAAATAAATGAATAAAAACAACAAACAAAAGCCTTTGTTAGCAGTGCCGTTTTAAACTAAACAAAAGCTCAATCAAAAGACAAACCCTGGGGATTCTTGCTCCAGTAATGAGGTTACAGTTCCAAATGGTCCCTACCCAAATGGTCTACACAAAGTCAGAACTCACCCAGTTTACAGTCTTTCCTCCAAGAAGCACATAAGCCCTTGGGAGAGCATTGCTTTAGTACAGGAATGCCTTTTTATACTGCAATCTGTTTAATATGCATAAACATGTGCCTAATTGTTTGGCATAATTGTCCCACACATTCTTAATCACTCAACATGTTAGCATGTTCTGTTTGTGTGTAGGATGCATGCTTTTTTATTTCCCTGAAGAGTGTATACACTGTTGCTCCGCGGTGCTTTCAATATTGTTCTCTTTGATTGGACCAAGAACATGTAATAAGTGCATCATCTGGATTTTTGAAGTGCACTTCTTCTTGAAATGTCCAGTGTAAATAAACTATTTGTACTTTTTCTACTATAAAATTACATAAAATAGTGAATAAGTACATAAATTGTAATGCACCTTCGGTCTGAACAATGGTAAATTAGGGGAGTATTTGGAAACCTGTTAGCTAACAATCATTGTTTTTTAGCAATTGCCACCAGTGGTGCATATATTACAGACTGCATCCTTACAACCTGGATCACTGCATTTCTATCTACTCTTACTTGTTGCTGTCAAGAGCTTTTCTGCTCCGTTTTTGGGCAGTGTCAGTGGGGTCGGGTGAGCCCTGGAGCATTTCCAAACCTGCACTTTCCCTGCAGCAGTAGATGTAAGACTATTTTAACTGGATATGTTTCAAGGAAAACTTCTGCAGCTGTATTATGGAATGTTATAAATAAATACTGATTCAATAAACAAATCAATAAGAAGACGAATAAACTATTTAGGGACCCCAATTTTGTCTCCTGGGCTCTTCTACTGACTTAAACTCATCTATAAAAACCTCACAATCCAATATGAGTGGTATTAGAGCCGTGTTTCTAGCCAGCAACTTTACCAGATTATTTGAAATAAATTAATAATTTTATCTAACAAGGATGTGTTAAATTAATCAAAAGAACAGTAAACACTAGTCTATTCTAACTTTCTATTCATCAACGAATCCTGAAAAAAAAAAAAAAAACAATAATAAATGTTACACAGATGAGCACAGATTCAGCATATTAGAATGATTCAGGAAGGACCATCATTATTTTTTCCATCCAACTTTGACAAAATAGGACTTTTACCACCGATCTCTGCTAGCAATGCATGTACTTAGTTGCCCACATACTGGTGGGAATGGAAATTCATAACTCCTCATAAAAGGATTGAACCAATTTTATGTCAGTCAATGCTCAACCAGCCCAACTGGGTGGGAAAATGTCCCATCTGGCAACACTGCTGACAGATGAATTCAGCATGCTGTTGCCATTTTGTATTTGACTTATGTATTTGTTATGAGAGAGTCACTGTGATATGATATCATTATCCAAGACATTGGCTGATCTATGAGGCACAGGTCTAGCACAGATGACAATGGTCTGTTAAATGCCGGTTAACTAACATGGTCTAGCTTCCACGTAATGATGCAAAGTCACAAATTGCTTTACTCAGGATAATTCTCAGTTTTTGTTGATCATTATTTGTTTAACAGTACTGCATTCCATTCAAATGTTTACTTTGAAAACATCTGTAATCAGCTTTATTGTGAATATTCAAAGGTGTTGTTTGGGTGGGCACAGATGGTGTTGTGTGGCTTCTGCCATATAATGCATTGATGTTTCTGCTCAGAGAAATTTAAAACTGTCTCTCTTGAAATGTGGCTGGCACTACAATGCCTTCATATAAGCTTTTTGTCAGATTTGTTAACGTCAATACATTACGATGTCAATTATGACCACACAGATTAAGTAATGAAGTCAGAACAGAGGAAATTACATCAATTCATATAAATGTGATTGAAAGAGTGTGAAAGCAAACCTATGAAAAACAGCAGGAGTGACACGTGGAACCACATTACTGGTATGAGCTTTTAATTCACTAAACTGATATAAATCACATTACTTGCTGCTTTCTTCGCAAGTACAGTAGTCTGAGGTGTGTTCGGTTAGAGCGGAGTGTTTTTCTGCTTTTTTTTTTCTGTCTTGATGAGCATAATTAACTAATGGAAATGTGCACTTAGAGCTAAGCATGGCACTTTAAGTTGGTTTCCTGTGCCATGTGGTGACATCTCCACCTCATTTTATTAGTTATGCCACTGTATAGTACATTGCCATTAGAAAAATGTGAAATTTTACCCTTAAAACAGCTTGTAATGCATCACTTGCCTTGAAAAAATTGTTATATTCTGTTTAAGTGATCTGAGTCAAGTCCTATTAGACTTGAAATTAACATTACTATCCATAACTTATCCGGGTAATCTGATAATACAGTAAATGGTCAGCAAAGAACCTACCATTAACATGCATTTCCAGCAGCCACCGTATTTTATATGGCCATACGCACTCTAAGGCCCAATCCCAATTCTACCCCTTAGCCCTTCCCCTTAGCCCTTCCCCTTTCCCCTACCCCTCCGTTTCGCGCGTTCACATGAAGGGGTAGGGGTGTCTCGATTCTCTTTTGGTTGGAGAGTTAGGGGTAAGGGGAAGGGCCAGATAGCCCTTCAAACGAAGATTTTTCGGGACCACACTTCAAACGAAGGGGTATGAATTATCTCAGCATAAACCGGCTTCAGGGGCAACATGGCTGCCCGAGTGAACAAAAAGACAAATAAATGTAAGGTGTGTGTGTGTGTCAGTAAACAATGCATTAATATAAAACGGTAATTAAAGGCTCTATTGCACACTAGCACACCAGTATGTGTGTGTATTGTAGGAGCTAGATGGCATATGATGACGTGTGACGTATAATAGTGGTGTCCCAATTCTTAGGGGAATATTTTCACCTCATGTCTGATCAGGGCGATAACCACCGTAGACATTGAGGGGGGCTAGTCCCCCCAATAATTAGAAATCGCTAAAACCTTTTCTCAAATATTGCCAATTCGAGGGAGAGAGAGAGAGCGAGAGAGAGATGAAAGTTGCTGTCAGTAAACAATGCATTAATATAAAACGGTAATTAAAGGCTCTATTGCACACTAGCACACCAGTATGTGTGTGTATTGTAGGAGCTAGATGGCATATGATGACGTGTGACGTATAATAGTGGTGTCCCAATTCTTAGGGGAATATTTTCACCCCTACCCCTTGACACTCTGTTTCAAGAGACAAGGGGAAGGGGAAGGGGTATAAAATAGAATTGGGATTGGGCCTAAGATTCAAGGTATTGCTATAAAAACTCATTATCATCCAGTCCAGTAAGTGGTCATTGCTGCAGAAATTTTTGGGGTGCCATGCCATCACACCCGCATACAGTGGCACAAAAACAGGGTGTGCAGTATATGCAGTGCTTAGGGGCGCCACACATAGGGGGGGTGCCATTTTGCCAAAAACATTCTGCGAAAATATTCTTTAATAACACGTGATTTGCAAAACGTGTTAACAATGTACTCTTTACTCCACTACATTTGTGATGACAAATGCAATTACATTTACTAGTGTAACTAGTTACATTTTGCACGGCACCTTTTTATTTTATTTCTGCAGTTTATTTCTGCTATACAAAATAAGTGAAATTGGCATCTGCAGGGCATTGAAGGTACTAAATTCTGGTGTGTTTTGCCCTTACTCACCCAAACTTGTCAATAAGTCTATGACTATAACACATGCAACAACAAATAGGCTAACCAAAATGAATAAAGGGAACATTTAAAATAACCATATGTAACCATATATCTTTTTTTTCTGTCTATGTTTTCTAAACACTTTAAAGTAACTGTAAGTGTGTCTGTATTTTAAAGCTTTTTATTACACGGCTCTGTGGAATACTTGATTCTGATTGGTCAGTCGCGACATTCCGAGGTATGTTATCCCTCGATAACAACCGGTAAAATCTAATAACACAGGCTCATCCGGGTAACAGCAGTTGGCACTGTACTCTTGCTTGAACTATTTTTTCTTGGTGGAAGCTTTGCATTTGTTTAGCTAATAAAATATTAAAACTCGATTCAAAATGGTGTACAATTATTTAATGATTTCATTCTGGTATCACGGACTCGCTCTCGTTTCATACAAACACAGCTGCTGCCATTTTGCAATATTAAAACTCGATTCAAAATGGTGTACAATTATTTAATGATGTCATTCTGGTATCGCGGACTCGCTCTCGTTTCATACAAACGCAGCTGCTGCCATTTTGCTACGATTGTTTTGTACGCTGTAATGGATTATAAGAGAACTAACAAACTGGTAAGGTTTTAAGACATTTTCGTCTTAATTCTTGTATTGCCTTAATTATTTTTGTGGTGAAATGTTGTGTAATAAGTGGTTTGAGTGCACCGTTTCCCTTAAATGTCCGTCTAGTTTGAATTTGCTGCTTGTTCGCAACTGCTCTCTTCACGGAAGCTTTGCTTTCAAATATTTCAACTCAAATCAATATTTCGCGTCTAATTATTTACTTATGTATGTGGCATGTAGCCGTGTAATAAGCAGGATAATGTACATACAGTCGGTTGTTATCTCAGAATAAACCCCGACAGGGTGATCGGGACCCCGACGCGAAGCGGAGTACATTATCCCTTACATATTCTGCATCTACATTTTGCTCCTCTCATCCTTTCTTAACTTCACAGATTGATCTTCATGCCTCGCCTTTCTTTCGATTGTTTTTTTTTCTTCCATCTCTGATTTGAATTTCCTGACTGCACACTCATTTCTGTTTTCTAAAAAAAGTAGATTACACATGTCAGCTATAAAATAACCAGTGAATGTTAATTTATTTAATGAATTTGAGCATAATAACTAAAGGTTAAAGGTCGCCTACTGGCCCACTTTATCTAATACATTCAAATATCAGCCAAAATAGTATTTGTTGATTACATTTAGTGATTAATCTTTTAAGTTAGAAATAAAAACACTTATTTCAAATGTTTTTCTCCCTCTCACCATGAAACAGTCCTCCTTTAAGATGTGGCCAAACCCACCAGTGTCATATTTAATCAAAAAAGTCATTTTTTAATGCAAATTTGTATGCACTAAAAGTGTAAACCCATTGAGCACAGTACAATCAAGCTTAATCGGCCCATTTTACCCACTATATTGCAAATTTGAGGTGCTCAGTTTTCTTTTGATTTTAGAAAATAAACATATGATTGCTGTCTTCACAAATAACCTGTTTCTTTTTTTCTCTGGCATTTCTCCTAGGTGTTGAGGACTAGTGCATGTTTGGGCCTGTAAGTCAAATTGAAATTGGTGACTTGTAACTTGTAATGGAGTCATTTTCACTGTAAGGTATCTGTACTTTTACTCAAGTATGGTTTTCAGGTTCTCTTTACACCTCTGTTCATTTCTGAGTATATCTATTGCTCAAAAAAAAAAAAAAAGTCACAATATGTTTGTGAATGGGCTTTTGATTTACAATTGACAGGAACTGAGAAGATTATTAACAAGGATACAAACAAGCCACCTTTCGGCGTTTTTAATTCGAAATAAGCCATTTGTGAAGATCCAATGAGTTTTTTTTGTTTTTTTTAACTCTTGCTACTTCATACTTCGCACAAAACAATGCTGAATTTTGACAAAGAAGTGATTTTTAAATGTTATAATAGTGATTTTATAATGTCTTAATATGAACCCAAAAGCAAAACGTGAAAAGAGCTATATTACAGAGTGGAAATGGTAAATGAGAATGAATGATCTTCTGCTTCTATCTAGTGGTCATAGTGGGGATATCATGACATTCATTTTAATAGTATTTGTATTTCAACCAGGTGGCAGAAATATTCCACTTAAGAATGGCACATTTTCCATTAATTAACTCTATAAGTAAAATTGAAAAAAAAAAAATGCAGATGAAATTACCTAACTAAACAGTGAGCAACAGTAAATGTGTTTGAAGAAAATTACTAAAAAAATAATGTGTTCTACTGTCTGGGGTCAGCCATCAGGAGTTAAAGGGGGTGTTATACAACACACTTTTCTTCTTTTTTTTTCTTCACTTTTCACCTTTTTTTCATTATAATATTTAAAATCGGGGAGGGGTTTCGGACCTTTATCACTTTCTTTCACCCCTGATGAGTTTGCATTCATCCATGCACAAGCTATTTAATGGTCTTTTGGTCACTGACTTAGAGTTAGGAGTTAGTGTTAGGGGCTAGAATACAGGGGGGCGCCAACACTGACCTTGCATGCCCCTCAGCAAATGTGCAGCTGCACCCCTGCCCACATATAATAAAATGCCCACTACATTCCTCTCACTCAAGCATTCTACCCGTCCCTTTGATTGAAAATGAACTGTGACCTAGTGGCTAACTCGAAGCAGCTCCCCATTCTATACTTGGCTAGCCCCTCTCACTTCAGCTCCTATCAGTCTGCACCACAGAAACAGGATAAGCGGCCTACCTCTTTATCTACTAGAAGCCAGTACAGGTCAATGTAGCCAAATCACAAAATAAAATTGGCTCCATCTGCTTAAATGCATCCACTGATAGCAAAGTTGTGATTTTAATTGGTTTATTATTTATTTTTATATATAGATTTACAACTTTGTTGCCATGAGAACACATCATAAACTCTAAAATCCTAAAATTTTTGAAACAAAAAAAACATCAGTCTCAGGTGATACAGTCTCAATTATTCTTTTTACAAAATACAACAATAAATAAAGTCGAAAATGTTTTCTTGTCACTCAAACCACATTTTGGTTAAAAATTAAACCAATGAACTGTGTCTTCTTGTGCATCCCAGACAACAAAGAAGGACATTAGAGAGAGAGAGAGAGAGAGAAAATAAGAAGAAGAACTGAGTACTCAAATGAGTGAAACTATTAAAAAACATTGTGCAGGTGTAAATGGCAATCTGTCTTGGCTAAACACTTGCGATTAGTCCACCCAAAGCGGATGTTAATATCAGGTGTGAACAAGGCTTAAGAGCTTCCTTTATGTCTTGTATGGTGGTTTAGATCAGTAGCAGGGAAAAATAATGTTTTTTTTTTTTTTTTTGAGAGCACCATGCTGACAAAGGAGTGTTTGGGGGTGTAGGGTGCTTCTCAGAGGTAGGTCTCAATCACTACCTCCAAACACGGATTAAAGATAGAGATCACAGCAGGATGGGGAAGTAGAAAGAGCTGCATCAAACAACCTTAGTGGTGTGGAACAGGTATGTACCACTTTCTCTCACTTCTCATCTCAAAAACGCACGCTCTCAAGCTTTTATCAGCAAGATGAACACAGATGTGGGCTTTGGGCAAGCCATTTTAATTCCTTATTCCTGGTTTAATGAGTTGAAAGGAATTATGCTTGGAAACCGTCCCCATTTCCGTAATGTGAACTGGGGCTAAGCACCCCTCCGTCTTCATCTCCCTGTATTTCCTGCAATTGAATCCACATAAGCCCCATGGCTTGATCAAAGTGAAACTCTACGAAAAGAGGGTTATGGATCAGAAAGGATACGTTTAGTAGAGCTCAACATTTGGACTGTCAACGCAGTAGTTCTCTGACAGGCGCCTGACGCTATGACATCAAACCTCCAAGAGAGCCCAGACAAGAAGCGATTTAAAAGAAGGCTATTTTATGTATGTCTGTATATTTTAAGTACTTCAAACATGCTTGTGTAAATGTGTGGGGCTGTTGGCGGATAAAACCGGAGGGCTGATGAAAGGCACACAAAGGTACCTTGCTTTTTGACCCTTTACCTTCAGTACACAAATAACCAATATGATATAAAGGAACTAAAGTATCCAAATAACCAAACTACGTGTTTTGTAGAAACTTAAAGAGCAGCTCTGTTTAGTTACTCCAATTGTATCTGTTTCAGGGACAATGACAAGTTTGCAAATATACGCTACTGTTCAAAAGCTTTGGGTCAATAATATTTTTAAATACTTTTATTCAGCAAGCATTAAATTGGTTATAAGTGACAGTACAGACATTTACAGTGTCACAGAAGATTTAAATGCGTTTTTTTTTTACATTTCTGTTTATCAAGTAAATCAAATCAAAATCAATCAATCAATCAATCAATCAACCCTGAAAGGAATATATCATGTTTCCACACACACACACACACACACACACACACACACAAAAACAGTACAACAGTTTTTATAAAAATATGAATAATTACATTGATGATAATAAGAAATGTATTTTATTTGTATTTAAAATGTATTAAAATAGAAAACTGTTATTTAAAATTGTAATACTATCTCACATATTGTTGTTTGTACTGTATTTTTTATCATTAATCATCAATTATTAATTCATAAATATCATGAAGTTTTTGTTTATGGATATTTTTATTATAAAAATGCATTGATTTGCCCTTTATTATCCCCACATCACCGTGTGAAGCACTTTATGATGGATGGATGCAGTTTATTTGACTTCTATTGGACTTCTATTGGACTACTGCCATTATAAAGCCTGGAAGAGCCAGGAGATATTTTAATATAACTCCGTCTGAAAGAAGAAAGTCATATCCACCGGCTTGAGGGTGAGTAAACCATGAGGTAATTTTCATTTTTGGGCGAACTATCCCTTTAAAAGCATCATGTCAATTAAAAAGTGTCTTGTCATTGACCTATCAATCAAATTAAGCTTTTCTCTTTTCAGTTTTCTGTGTTTGGCTCAAATCAGCATCTGTCTAATTACTGTCTAATTTCACAAATTCTCTAAAGAGAAAAGGGCAACTAATATGCTTGGCAAAATCACAATCTTTCCTGCCCACATAAGAGTAATATCCAATCATTTTTTTTTTACCATTTTATGAGCATGTTGTGTACTAAACTCATGTTGTTTACGGAAATATCATATTCATTCCTATGGGATGTTCTCTATAAACCTTGTCTCAGCTTGCAACAGTAACCAAGGGTCAACTGAATTTAGGCATTCGATTGCAACTTCTATTTTTGTCCATGATTTCCACCCAGCTGTGCCTTTCTGCATAAGTTTTCTTCCGACCCAAACATAATTTCCCAAATGAAACCATGTTAGCTTGGTCTAAATTATCAATTTGCCCAGTGCACTGTCTGATGTGCCGCATAACATTATGATATGTTTTTTTAGCTCGGACAATAGAGTTGGCTGCTGACTGCGAACGGAGTGATTACACTAATGCGATGCAATGAACTGTGGAGTCCATGATTCCAGTGCGTGGATAATAATATGGTTTTGACTGACAGTGCAGTACTTAATGGTGAGATTTGTACAGGACGGCGGAGTCCTTAAATAATTTATTGCGGAGGGCAATGAGGCAGGAGGATATGGCGCAGAGCTTTGAGCTGTAAGGGTTTTATCCAGGCAAGGTCAGCATACAGCAGGGATGCAAACGACAGTGCAACCGATGCATACAAGAGATGTGACAGACCTCCTAATGCCCTCTGAATGAAGGCGTCATGTATGGAATGTATAGTAGAATCTTTGAAAAGCCACTTTTCTACTTTCGGGCTGAACTAAGAACATTGAGAAATGGATCCAGTTATGTTTCCACTTGAACTCGGAACAGCACAGTTAAATAAACTGAAATATCTGCTCATCCTCCATAACGCAGTCGCTATTTATATATCATACTGTATGTAAACACTTGGGTTACCAAGGCTACGACTGACGTGTTTATATTACGAGCTCCGTTATCAACCCCACAGTGGAAAATGAAACCATATCCATATTGGCTGGGCTGGATCGGCACAGAATGGAATGGTTAAGCAACTAGAACTGTTCGGCCTAATGGTGGAAAAGTGGTTATTGTTTGTTTTCAATGGGTTTGGTCTACTTGGGTAGGTTTTTTTTTTTTGGGTGGGGGGCGATTTTAATCTGTTCTTCGCACACAGCTATTATACGGCTTCAAGATTTGGAATATAGCCATAGAGTCATAACTACCATATTTATGATAATTTTTTTGTCATTTGTATGATCATTTTACTGGCATTTTTTTTTTAGCTTGACAGTGTCCGTGGAATGGTATGAAGGTGAGTAAATGATGACTTTTTTTATTTTTTTTATTTTTTAAAGATGAAAGCCCATTGACAACAATCAAAACACGGTATAATTATGTTCTAACTTTCCACATAAGTTAATTTTGCTACTTTGGATGGAAACAGCTACAGTCTCCACAGTTTATTTATTATGTTACTGCACAATTTATCAATTTCTGTAAAGAAACTAAAATGCTATCTATCTGTCTGTCTGTCTGTCTGTCTGTCTGTCAGTGTGTCGGTCAGTCTATCTATCTTGTCTACCTTGTCTCAGCTTGCAGTAACCAAGGGTCAACTCCATTTAGCCATTCAACTGCAACTTCCTTATGAACAGCCTAGTAGTTAAAGGTTTAGTTCACCCAAAAATGAAAATCCTGTCATTAATTACTCACCCACATACCGTTCTAAACCCGTAAGACCTCCGTTCATCTTCGGAACACAAATTAAGATATGTTTTGATGAATTCTGAGAGCTCTCTGATCCTCCCATAGACAGCAATGTAATTACCACGATCAAGGTCCAGAAACGTAGCAAGGAGATCGGTAAAATAATCCATGTGACATCAGGGGTTCAACCGTAATTTTACGAAGCTACAAGAATGCAAAGAAAACAAAAATAACGACTTCATTCAACAATTTGTCTCCTCCGCGTCACCCTGGTGCCATTTTGGAGAATATCCACTGAACGTAAACAACGTATGCTATTCTGTGTCACGTCACGTGGATACATTTTCTATGTTGTTTATGCTTTGAACGAAAACAACGTGAGGGTGAGTAATTAATGACAGAATTTCCATTTTTGGGTGAACTAACCCTTTATATAACTGGGCTGGGATCCAGAAAATTGAAGATTTAAACACCTCAAGGGCCATTCATGGACTATTATCATTGTACCATAAAGCTTGATGTCTGTCTAAGCTATAAGTGCCCTGGATAAGTGTCAGCCAAATGATTTAGTAACATAGTTATAATTTTCTTCCTAAAACATGAGCATCTTATACAAATAATGTCATATGCGTCATCATATCGACGATGGTGTTCCCTGCACATGTATCTATTTTTTTTTTTGCAAAGATAAGAGGCAGTCTGTCTATATTCATTATGTTATCCCGCAAACAGCAGCTGGAGAGCTGCAATAATGTCATATGCGTCATCATATCGACGATGGTGTTCCCTGCACATGTATGTATTTTTTTTTTGCAAAGATAAGAGGCAGTCTGTCTATATTCATTATGTTATCCCGCAAACAGCAGCTGGAGAGCTGCTTAGGAAATCCTCTGAGTATACAGAAGTAGCAAAATAATCAATAACCTTTTCATTGAGACAATATAAAAAAATCACTGAGTTTGCTCGACTGTCAACATTTTGCTTGGACACAAATTGTACAAAGTGCCCTACTGTGTTCATTTTCTTCCCTGAAGAACTTTCAAAATGTCACTTACAGCCCCTTAGCCCCTACTCTTAAAATAGTATTTGTTTGTGTTTTTTTTCTTTTTCTTCTGCCCTTTCTTTAAAGGTGAATTGTGCCTGTGCCAATGTTATCCCGCAAACAGCAGCTGGAGAGCTGCTTAGGAAATCCTCTGAGTATACAGAAGTAGCAAAATAATCAATAACCTTTTCATTGAGACAATATAAAAAAATCACTGAGTTTGCTCGACTGTCAACATTTTGCTTGGACACAAATTGTACAAAGTGCCCTACTATGTTCATTTTCTTCCCTGAAGAACTTTCAAAATGTCACTTACAGCCCCTTAGCCCCTACTCTTAAAATAGTGTTTGTTTGTGTTTTTTTTATTTTTCTTTTGCCCTTTCTTTAAAGGTGAATTGTGCCTGTGCCACTTCCGTTACCAAACTGAATTGCAGAAGTTATTTTAAATCTATATTCAAACTGGTTTCCTAAACTCTTTTGGTCGGTCAGTTAAATTGGTCCCACCTCAGACATAGAGAAATTGATAGAGCCAATATAGTTTTGTCGTGCTGCTCAAAAAAAAACAAAAAAACAGACCCATATTATTTATTTTCTTCATTTACCAGAGAAAAAGAAATCCCTATTTGTAATTGTCTCTGCACAATAAGATGGAAGGGAGGAAATCATTTGAACGTCAAAGAAATTATACACTTTAATTTTAGAGTATATAATGCTACAGCCACTGTCTTCTTGATATTGTATTCCATCCGGTTTGAAAGGACACTGTCCACCAAGCTTTTTAAACATAATTAGACTAAGATAAAATATAAAATCTGTTTCCAAGGAGATGTTAATTAGGAATAATGGCAGATAGACTCACATCTCCAATTATATTTGCATTGAGGTAGCTTTCTCTGTCTTAATTGTTCTGCGCTTAATTGCATGTAATTAGTCAGCTCCTAACTAGCCCTTAATTAATTTGGAAAACATTACGGTAATTAGCACCTAGTTGTCCTTTTGTCCACAAATTATCTGCAAATGTCACATCTTGCCCCATTCTTTGGAATAGACGTTCACCTTTACATACCAGTTAAATGGATGGTTCACCCAAAAATGTCGATCCAAACCTGTATGCTGTCATTGTTTTCATGGAACACGAAAGGATAAACTTGAAATAAAATTAATAAATACAATTAAATTAAATAGTATTACTACTACTAATAACAATAATAATGTTCCAGCATAAGGATTATTCAGAATCTCTCTTTCTGTATTCCACAATGAAGGTTTGAAATGATATGATGAGTAAATAATCACAGACTTTTCATTTCCAGCTGAAATATTCCTTTATCATAGCCAACTTTGCAGCCAGCACACTCCATAAATGTATTATCTCCGTGTGCTCTTCTCTAACAATGATCTTGCCCTGAGGGCCCAGACATAGACTGCATTAGAAATCAGGGGATGGATGGAAGAACTGTCTTTAAATCGACTCCTGTTGTGGCCAATTATGAATTTTGGTACAATGCAATTTAGACCACTTAAAAACCACACAGTCCAGTCACTGGAAGTCTTGTAATGCTTCACCTTAAATCATTCACCTATTTACTCTGACTGGGAGAGAGAAAGAGGGAAAGAGTGAATGGGAAAAAAAGAGAAAGCAAGAGAGAAGGGATCTGCTAATCTTTATCAGCACAAGGGCACACTGAACCATGTCAGGGCGGTCGGCAGCAAGCTGAAACTATCTAGGGAGATAATTTAGTCAGAAACTTGAAGGCCAAAGCTGTAGCATCTGCTGGCTGTTGATAAAGGGTCATTTTGGGGATTGGACCCCTATCCATAACTGCCACATCCTGGTCTGTAACCCAACAACTAACCATGCGATTGGCCAAAAATAGAGACAGGAACAAGCCAAGAAATATATATAACCAAACGATTCTGATTTAACACTGGCACAGAATGGCTGAAAGGAGATGATATAATTGGATAGATCTGTCTCCTTTTTATTGACACTCTTTTAGTCATGTCTTTTCTGTCATGTATATGATTTCATATTAATTGGGAGACAGCTTAAAAGCTTCAAAGAAATGTTACAGCACCTAAAATGCAACCTTTCTCTAATACCAGTACACTATAAAATTGTACATAAAATACTGATAAAACATAACTTAGTATTTGTCACTTATCATAAATACACTGAAGTTTTACAGCAGAAATGGAAAGTTCAAACTTTAAATCTTATAACCCAAACCATTTTAGTATTAGGCTTTTAAATCTGTGGGAAAACAAAAAAACAAACAAAACAAAACAAAATAAATAAATAAATGAATTATATCACCAATACGTCAGCTTTGATTCAATTTGAAAAGTAGTCTTTTTTTTTTTTTAACGATTGAAGGAACTAAGCAGTATATTTACATTTACTCGTTGCACTAACATGATTTGGAGAAGGAAAAAAAAAAGGAATGGGTTTGGATACATTTAAAGAAACATTAATACAAAGGCTCTATTTTCCATGTCATTTCCAAATAGCTCCCTTTACGAAGAGAGAAAATGTCTCCAAAATTTGCAGTTTGCTCTGTTAATTGTGATAACTTGAACAGTCAAACATATTAAGGGTTGAAGGAAAGATTAAGCCATTTTATTGTGGCAGAGATATGCCCAGTAAGGTGTTCTATGCGAGGGAATGGGGGAGGGGGGACACTACCTAAATAAAATCATGAAAGTAGGCCAGACACTGCTTGTTAATCTCTCATTTAATTAGAGATTAGAGAGTGTTTAATGTCCGTCAGACAACATGTGCAAGGAATCTCAACTGAATTTCACAGCTAAGATGTAAGCATTTCCACCTGTGACATCTGCTTGCCAACAAAAGACATGCTGTCTTTAGACTGGATCTCTCACAGAATGATGGATATATATATATATATATATATATATATATCGTCAGCTTTGATTCAATTTGAAAAGTAGTCTTTTTTTTTTTTTAACGATTGAAGGAACTAAGCAGTATATTTACATTTACTCGTTGCACTAACATGATTTGGAGAAGGAAAAAAAAAAGGAATGGGTTTGGATACATTTAAAGAAACATTAATACAAAGGCTCTATTTTCCATGTCATTTCCAAATAGCTCCCTTTACGAAGAGAGAAAATGTCTCCAAAATTTGCAGTTTGCTCTGTTAATTGTGATAACTTGAACAGTCAAACATATTAAGGGTTGAAGGAAAGATTAAGCCATTTTATTGTGGCAGAGATATGCCCAGTAAGGTGTTCTATGCGAGGGAATGGGGGAGGGGGGACACTACCTAAATAAAATCATGAAAGTAGGCCAGACACTGCTTGTTAATCTCTCATTTAATTAGAGATTAGAGAGTGTTTAATGTCCGTCAGACAACATGTGCAAGGAATCTCAACTGAATTTCACAGCTAAGATGTAAGCATTTCCACCTGTGACATCTGCTTGCCAACAAAAGACATGCTGTCTTTAGACTGGATCTCTCACAGAATGATGGATATATATATATATATATATATATATATATATAATTTTATTTTCTACTGATGAAAGAACAGTAGTCTGTTACAGTTTTTTTAGGCAGAGAAGGCTAAAGTTCAATTTAAAAAAAAGCAAATATATTTATATAACACTATTATTACATAATAATAACAATTTAACTACTATGTAATTACCATCACAAAATCACTGTCACTCTGCTTGAGATTGTGATTCTGCGTGTGCATTTTGGTTGGACTGTTGGAGGGGTTAAATTAAATACGTTAAAAAACGTTTTGAATTTGTTACATGTGTGACACTTATAAGCATTGCTTTCAAGTGTCTGTGAAGGTCATTGCGAGTGCAAGAACAGCTCCAGGCTTCTGGCCTCCTTTGAAGTCAAGTATTCTGGCATTTGAATAAATGCAGAAAATTTTACCTTTATTTGCTAGAATATTCGGAGGTTTATAGTGAGTGGTTAAACATTTTCAAAGCTTTGCCACAAAAGGAATTCACAATTTTCAAATGTTCTTGCATTAGATGATTTCTAGACGTATTCATCTTTTACACATGATACAAATATTTAATATTGTCCTTTGCAGCATTTAATCTTAAAGACCATTTGTTCTTTCATGAATCAAATTGAACATCCTTCATTAATCATGGATGAATTCCTTTAAAAAGCATAATGAATATATCGTGCGATAAGGTCTTGTCTCTTTCGCACATGTTAATAACTCAAACCACTTCAAAATAAATGCCACAGACTGAACAGAGCACACACACTGTTAATTAAACTCGCTCCTGTGAGATTCACTCATTTACATCCATTTGCTTCCTCATAAGTCACTGTCATGCTGCTGTTTGTACACATCGTTTAATATGTTGCGTCCTGCCTTAAACTAGTCAATTCATCTACTAAGGTGGAGGTGCAGATAATCTAGAGATCACAGAACAGTCTTTTCTGAAACCCCATTCATCTTGAACAGCAGTGAACACTCGTTTTTATTTATTTATTTTTTTGCCTATTCATATAGCAATAAGTGCAGCGCTGGCAGTGGGAAGATTACATACCTACTGAAAACCTAATTACAAGCCTGTCAATCATATAACCTCTGTGATTTCACTAGCATTTGTGTTTATCGTGGAGGCTGCATCTGGGAATAATTTACTACTCTAAAATAGATATACTAAATGTTGATTGACTAAACCATAACAGTGATGCTGAAGGCAATCACTCGTCTGGTGTTGAATGGTTTAAAGCTGTCCTGAGAGTCAGACGTCCTTCTTTCTTTTCTTTCTGACATCAATCTAGTGATTGTGACTGTTGTTAGTCTTCAGACTGAGATGTTTTGCCACTGGATCACTGCATAGCTATAATGACACAATATACCCTTGTTTGCCCATTATCTTTTCGATATATTTTAAACCTTTCTAGTAAAAGAAAGATATGGATCAGTCTTTTTCCAAACCAATTACAATGAATTCTTGTTACAGTACAAGAAATGTGTCTCACATGAAGACCACAATGTACTGGAGAGATATTATTACAAACATTATGGATTTTATTTCAATTACATTAGTTACAGAATTTCCACAAGGTGTCAGTTTCCAATGCTTTTACCAAGAGTTTTGAAAATAGTACCAAAGTGAGTACCAATGTGGGGAAAAAAAGTAATTACATGAAGTTATTAGTATATTTCACACATAATCTGCAAGAAAAAAAATACTTCTATGAGAATAGAGACATGCACCCCACAACTATAATGATAATGACACAGATAAGTAATGTTGCTGAAATCAATTTCAGAACCATTTTTTTTCCAGCTGATGAATGATAAAACACATAAAGAGCTTGAGCTTTTAAAGCGGTAAGCGATATCAATGTAGCACACCCTTATAATAAACAGTGTTATTGGTGTGGATGCTAATACAGTTATCGTTATAGTTACCGTTCATGCTGTGAGCAGGTCTTTACCCTGCTTCTTTGTGTGTCTTTTATTCACTTGATCAACCCACACAGCCAAAGAAAAAAAAAAGAAAAAATCACGAACACAATAAAACAAATGGCTTTCATTCTCAAGAACCCTCAATCAGATCTGCAAGCGATAAAGACCTCAGAGACACTGAGGCACAAGGTATGGTTATTAACCAGCATTCCAGTGGAACGATGAGTTCATTCTTGGCTTTGCTTGGCAGCCCAAGCGTGACGTTGCAATGTATTTGATTACCTCAGTGGGGCTGTTGCTCACATTCAGTTCAATGTTGAACACATGCTGTAATGAGCAAACTGACATATTAAGACCAACAAAACTGCATCACAGCAGATGGTACAGAAAGATAAACCTCACTGTATGTTAACAAACAACAACCCATGTGGCCCAAACACCCACAATTCTGTGCCTCAAGTGAGACTTATTATCATTTCATCTGCCTGAGTCTTTTTGGGATGTCAATGGTGCCATTTATCGATGGTTTGATGCTGCAACAGTGCTGACAGAATTCACTCAACAAACACACACACACACACACACACACACCAACCAACCATGCACTATAATAGTAAGCAGAGATCACCTGATGTCTCTGTCTGTCTATGGGTTATATCCTGAGGATGGAACCATGAGAGTTATATCCCACATGCCCAGCAGTTTGTTTAATTACTGTCTGACATTACAAGAAGGTAGTTCAGGTGAAAGATTTATAGGTATGCTTTGCAGTTTTTAGGGCAGACAATCCCTGTGGTTAGGAGACAGGAGTAGCCGTCAAGACTCATGTTCTCACAGAAATAGTGTCATGTTCTCACACTCAGTCTTGAACTGCTGTTTGCAGCTCATATTACGTCCATAAAATTATTAAATTCATAATTAAATTAATTCAACTGATTAGATCATGAAAAGTGGGCAAAGAAGTAATTTCAGATGAATGGCAAGTTAGACAAACAATATGGTAACATTTTATTTTAAGGACTAATATTCACTATTAACTATTACTAGCATATTTGGCTGTTTATTAGTACTTATAAAGCACATATCAATGCCTTATTCTGCATGACCCCAAACCTAAACTTCACAACTACCTTACTAACTATTAATAAGCAGCAAATTATGAGTTTATTAAGGCAAACCCCATAGTTAATATTTGATAATAGTGAGAATCGGACCTTAAAATAAAGTGTGACCAACAATATTTTTCTTTGGAATAACATGATCAGTTCCCAATATGACCAGGAACATGCAGTAACACTGAATAAAAGGCCAATTTTGATTGTATGTTGTCTACAAAAGCTTAGATGAAATGCTCAGTTACTGACCTTGTACTTCAGCTCTCATCGTCAGCATTCAGCAATTGGAAAACATGCCAGATTTGTTTAAAACGGTTTTGAATCAATCACTGAATCAAAGATTACACATAGAGTACTTGTCAAAAGTTCTCAAAAAAAATTAATAAAAAACATTTATTTATTTGTTTGTTTATTTATTTATTTATTTATTTACTTTTATTTTTTTTTCCGAAGACTTAAGCTCCGTTCACACCGCCAGCGACAC
>NW_015537946.1:586314-594869 GCF_001515605.1 Sinocyclocheilus anshuiensis | reverse complement strand
GAGAGCACGTGATTCATCTGCTGTAGTGGAGTGTTATGGAGTAACTAGGCAACCAGTAGTGGGAACGCCCACTAGCGACATCAATTGCCAGCTACAAGCGACAAATAGTGAAAAAATCGCTGGCGGTGTGAACAGGGCTTTATGCTCACCAAGCCTGCATTTGTGTGCTCAAAAATACAATAAAAACACTAATATTGTGAAATAGTGTTACAATTTAAAATAATCGTTTTCTATTTTAATACATTTTAAAAAGTAATTTATTCCTGTGATGCAAATCTGAATTTTAGTATCATTACTCCAGTCTTCAGTGTTACTTCTAGTTCAGTCTTGGTGAGCTTAAGAGATACTAGTTAATTTTACAAATAATCACAAAGAAACAAGAAGCAACGCATTTGAAATAAACATTTTTATGTAAAAAGACTGAAATAGTATTGTCCTGTAAAACATTATCCAGTAATCTTTGGTTTATTTACTTTATGTATTACTTTATTTAATTGATTTTAAATGACTTGACTGAACATAAAGTGTTTAGAAAAATTGCACGTTTAGAAATCAACACTTAGTATGTGCAAATCTACAATGGTAACAATAAACTAACTGATTGTTTTAAGTACAGGAACAAATTCATTTCGACATCACAAGACAAGCTACTAACATGAGAATAAAATTAACAAAACGCATGAATAAAGCAGTGAAACAATTAAACTGTTAATTATTCATTCCCCAGTGCATGCTGGGAAAAAGGGGCAAATGAGACTGAAACACAAAACTTTATTTATTATTATTATTATATAGGAAAAAAACACATCTATTTAATTTTGTTTTCAAGTCTATATCAGTCTATATCTATATCAATCATCAGGAGGTTTTTATTGTCACTTTGGCGGTAAAACGTATTAACGGCTTCCCCTCACAGAATTAGAGGGAGATAAACATCTCACATAATTTGGAGACTTTAAAGTACACTGCCATCATGTTGCTTCCCCATCTGATGACATCTTAATTAAACGCCAAGTGACATGTGAGACAACAAGAGATAATCAAGATGAAGCCGATTTAACCACGTCAACAGTAGTTACATATCCGGTGATAATGAAACCTTTCTTGATAAAAGCTCAAAGAAACATCCCCAAGCATGTTATCTTCCATTGTCAATTTTGCATGTGGTAAAGTCACCAATTAATGGAGCCAAATGCAGGGTTGTTTCCCATATCAATTACCAGGCCAAAAAAAAAAACAGATATGGTGGTTGAGGTCACGGAAGTGATTATGTGAGTGTGTTGATTGGATATATGCACAGAGACATCATAATGAGCTGGTGAGAATAAACAAGAGAGGCGTATGGAGTAAATGCACTTTATAGCAATATTCCTGGAACTCTAAATCCATTCCGACAGGTATTTCAGCCAAATTCAGCCAGACATGAATTTGTATTTCTGCTTCTGCACCTGGTTGGCATATCTATCCAGCAGGACTGTTCCTGCACTTTAACGCCCCAGTGATTCAGTTAATGGGAACTTTACAGTAGCTCTCAGATGTAAGCTAAGACGCGAAGAGCCACTGACCATGCTAATGTAAAGCTGTCTGTATGTAGATATGATCTGCTAATCCTCTTCAGTTCCAAGGTTATGATCAGAAAAATCTGTGGATTTAAACTGAGTCGATAATCTTTGTTATTATACAGATAATTCTGCAAAAAGAACACCTGTGTTTTGTACTGATATGTCATGTGGCCTTTCTTGAGATTCCTGAAAATACGTTGTCACACAGTCTCATAGCCAAGGGGTATTTTTTGACAAGTGCCATTTTTAATTTAGGACTCTTTCTTCAACTTCAAGGATTTTTATGTCCGAGAGGTTGATTTTTGTTAATCAGGTTTCATTATGTGAAAGTCACTTTAAAACTGTCTTGAGAACTTTTCCATTTTGCAGCCATCAGTTTAGTTTTGGTTCTTTTCAAACCCCAGAATTTCAGTCTTAAACTGTGAAAATCCATTATAAAAATCGAAATTATTAGTTGTTTAAAACTGTGATAATCTAAAGAAAGATTAAAAAAGTATCATTCATAAGGTCTGTTTAAAACATTCATTCATTCATTCATTCTTTCTAAAATTATTACATTATGATATGATATTATCTAAAAAAAAATCAGGAAGAAGAAAGAAAAGTAAAACTTTCAAAAAATTAATAAAATATACTTGGTTATAAAAAATCCAAGTCATGGCAGATCTTTTCTTTAGTAGGCAGATTGAACGTCTTGAATTGTCTTTGATCCACAAATGACACTTCACACACCAGTGAGTGTCAGATGTATGCACCTATTCTTACAATTCAACTGTAATGTTATGTTTATTTGCCTATTATCTTACATTTGGCACCTGGGTAGTGTTAATGCTATTCATTTATTTATTTTCTAAAATAAACAACTACATAAAATGTCAATCATTTAATATTCCTTTCTAAATGAATAGATTTATTTTCACTACTAAAGTCCTTAAACTACATGCTCAGCAAAAGATGCACCTCTGCCGAGATTCCACTTAGTGATTTCAGCTGCGCTCACATACAACTTCCACCTCATCCCTCAGTTCTGGTCATGCGATGATCAGTACAAAGATGGCCAGGCTGGCAGGGAAGTCGAAAGGAGAGTCTGAGAGCAAGATGGAGAGAAGGGTAGAGCCAGATGAGAGACTTCACACAGGCTCTTCTAATCCCTTGTGGTCAAGGATCCATTCAGCCTCAACTCCTCAGCTCAAATGAGATCTCCAGGGAAGGGGAGCAGCCCGGATCAGAAAAGCCCCTCTGTGCCCTCTGGGACTCGTTTCCTCCATCCTTACCTTCATCTTATGGAACTCGCTGGACGGAGTGCATCTGTTCTGCTTGTTTTTGGGGCATTGGAGGAGGGGAAGGAGGGCTTGGAAGTGAGACTTAAAAACGTAGGATAAAGGAAGCAATCCATCTTCTATTTGCCAAGGTAAAGATGGCAGTAAGATGATTGCACGGAAGAGTGAGTAAGAGGGACGGGGAACTAATCCAGCGCCATCTATTAAATCTGACACTTCTCTTAACAAGATTTGACAAGCTTTCGGGAGAGAAAGATAACCTCGCCTCCTCAGTGAAGGAGAAAATGGGCGGAAATATTCAGAAATGCTGAAGCGTCCTTTGCTGGCTCTCAGCGTGGCTATGGTCGAGCTTTACATTCGAGATACATGCATTTGCAGTCTTGAATCTCTGTGCAACCGTACCGCGTTCCTTGCCGCTCTAATGCCCAGAGGCCCTTTACCACCATCCTGCGAAACGAGATCACAAATGAGACAGCTAATGAGCACAAGAGGCACTGCAGCATCTTGTTAGCAAAGATGCTCCTTACTCAGACATCTACTTGCCTAGGTCTGAAAAATACAAACATGAAAACACACATACACATCGTACCCTGTTGAAAAAAAAAGCATATGCTGGTTAGGTATGTTTTGAAGCATGGCAGCTGGTTTGAGCTGGTTTAAGCTGGTCCTGAGCAGGAGCTAGTTGCTTAGGACCAGCACATGACCATCCAAGGACCAGCTTAAACCAGCTCAAACCAGCCGTCATGCTTCAAAACATACCTATCCAGCAAATGCTGTTTTTTTTGTGTGTGTGTTGTTAGTCTCAACACTTCAGCTGTTCTGACTCACTCCGTTGTTGCAATATCACAGCCTCATGTGAAGTGAGCTTCCTGTCCTTGATTCGACTCATCACGCCTTGCCTGGCGAGCTCGATAATAATTTTGCCTGGTGTACGGTCTATGGTCTGCCACTTGGAGAAGATCCTTATCCAATCTGAAGTGAATGGCAGCTGCCCCGGGTGAGGGTCTGACCACACAATAATGTCATTAGTAGCCCTGCTAAAGCACACAATTTCTTGACAAAGAGCAAATAAAAGTATTGACAAACATGAGGGATAGAGACAATTGATTGACTTGGACGCTGGTGTTGGGGGATTCATTCTGAATTCCAGAGTTTATTCACCTCCATCAGTTGTCAAACACAACCTAATTTTAGAGACACAGTACATAGAGGGATTGCTTAAGCTTGAAGGGTATTTGAAGCACACTGTTTGGTACACAAACTTGAAATAATCAATTCTTTTCAAGAGTGAAAACATGAGTGAAATGAGTCATGTCATGCAGATTTTTACATCGGTGCTCAGGACTGCATGCATTCATATGGTGCCATCAGCCAGTCAGCATTGTCATGAAGTCAATTTCATGTAGTCCGTCGTACATCAGCTGAGCAACTGCCATTGAGATATGATTGCTAACTCATCGCTTTTTTCAGATATTATTATATATGTACTTGGCCCAACCTTCGAAGAACCACCTTGTGAACATCAGCACGGCAAATTCACCCACCCCACCTCAGCCCATCCTATTTCTATTACCATCAATTCAAAGGCTGTGAAAAGATTTGTGCCAGCCATAGAGTAATGCTGATGCAGATGGTGTTCTTAAGAATGCCATTATAATCTCTGCAGTACAATATATTTCGATTTTTCTGCGCACTCTGCAGCATTTTGCCTGGCATTTATGCCCAGTGAGTGCGTGTTATTCATTAGAGGCATAAATCTCAGATATTTAATTACAATGTTTGCTTAAGCTTTAGCCAGGTCTTCGGCCTTCTCACTAGGGAAACATAATTATTCTCTGCTCCCCTACTTAACAAAAGCTTTCATTTTACCACCTGCCAATCCATTGATGCCTAAAGCAATCACATTATCAATGACACAATGATCCCACATACAAAATCATTACAAACAGTAACTAATTATCTGCCATGCTGGAATAGGTCATTGGAATAGGAATAGGTCACCTGATTTGACAATAGATCATTTATCTGGGCTTCTCAATGGCATTCAGTTGTAGAGGCACTGGGATGAAAAAAAACTGAAGGATTCTTGACATGAAGATTGGTCACGATGGTGGTCTAGTCATCCAATAACTCAAGTAGTGAGTCCGCTCAAATTTCTTTTTAGATTTTATGTTATGATATTTTTAGAGGTGGTGTTTTAATTATCTAACAGTGTACAGTACTTTAATTGTTAGACATTTACAATTTACAGTAGCATCACCGGAATAAACTTGACTTTACCTACATTTTAGCAAAACTCCAAAAACATATCCATACAAACAATTCACTGCAGTTTCCAGCTAAAATGAAAAACTATGGGCAGTAAAATGGCAATGGGGTTTATTCCTTTTCACACAAATTATGATCAGGTTATCAATTAATAAAGACTTATTTTTGTGTGATTCCAAACTCGATTCTATGTTAAATTTTTACCATAGTGCATAACTTGTAAATTAATAAATGTTGATGTTTTCATCACATAACCAGCCCCTCATTTATGGCTTTGTGACATAGTAAACTTGCTCAGCAGCATTACACTTGCTATACAGAGAATTTGTGTATGAGTTATGATAAGGGAGCTCAAAAACTTGTAGAAGCAAGCCAAAATTACATGTTTACTTAATCAAAAAATTGTTTTTATCTAACGTTTGCTCTTGTTAACACTGCTGGTTAGTTTTATGGTAGGGTTTAGTGTTGCGAAACATGCAAGACACAATGTAATATAATTTTGCTGAAATGTCACTACAGGCACATATTTTCACTGAGCGTGGGTTGGATTTGCAAGGTAAGAAGCTGTGAAGTAAAAAAAAATAGTCAAAAAAACCCACTACATTCTGTTCTATGTTTTTGAAGGTATCTTAAAACGCCCTTCACAAATGCATCCCAAAGGAGTCTGGTAAACCTGAAGCATGCCAAATATTCAGGGCTTTCTTAAGACCTATTAGCCAAAACGGCCCAGTGTTTCACAACACATTTTCAAACTCTTCACAATGAAACTCCTGATTCAACTCATCAGCTCATTAGTAGAGAGTCCAAGACCTAAAATAAATTGGTTAGATATAGATGTCCCAAATGTTTAAGCAACTAGTGAGCACTGGTTTAGGCAACTAGTGAGCTGAAGCTGAGCAAGTAAACAACTTCCAGGGTATTTTTTGAATGATGAATTTAATATTTTAAAGGTTAACATACAAAGTAAGTTTCACACATTTGTATTGTGTATAGAAAGTTCTGTAAAACTTATGTGGCTTGTGTCTGAACCCATATTTGGTGCTCTAGGCTGACATGCTTAATTCCTCTGTTGATCTAAGATGGATGTCATTCAGAAACAGAGTTCTGACTAACATTAAGCTTGACTGCTGTAGGACTGGAACCATCACGATATGTGAGCAGTGATCTTCGGTGACATGGCTTGATATCACTGATAACACAACATATACTCTGATCATAGTGAACATATATTTAGAGACGCCTCACCTATCTCACTTACTTTTTGCCTTTTGCATTTAGTCTAAAGAGCAGAATAACACATTACTTCTTGTCCTTTGAAAAGTCAAATATACAGAAAATCTACAGTACTTGCGCGTCAGCACTGGTCTTTGGCAAAAAGAACTGAAGTAGAAATGAAAGGTACCCAAAGTCAAGAGAGACAAAGTACACTACAGCCCAGGGCTGGATCATTAAAACAGACACTGGCTGAGGCATCTAGTTATGCAAAGCAAGAAACAACACCGTACACAGCAATATGAAATGTTGTTTTTCATCAGTCCCGGCTGAGTTGTAATTTATGAGTTTGCTCTTTGATAGTTGCTAGTAGCTAGCAAGAGTGCTTGCAGGGTTTCAGTGTTGTGAGGAACAGCAATGTGTGGAATAAATAAATAAAGAACTTTTTTTTTTATTTTACATAATTTGGAGATTTGGTGTGTATATTATATTATATATAAATTAAACATTTTTTTATAGTTTGGGGTAACAGGGTAAAAAGAGACTAAAATAATTAAATGTTTCATTTATATATATATATATATATATATATATATATATATATATATATATGATGATTATTTTTATGGCAAAACAAACCAAAATACTGATTAGTGCAATTATTATTTTGCATTGAAGATCAAACTTTGACTGAATGCATTCAATGGTGTTGTGTGTTTGAAGCAACATCTTACGCTGTTTGAATTCTGCATCTGTAGCTGTGGGGCATCGCTGTTAGACTACTGTAATAAGACAGGTAATGATGAAGAAATGTAACTTTAATAAGTTAATTGGTGATACTAACTGAAGATGTTAATTGCATCCAATCCCAAGTGCACACACATAATGATACAGGCTGCAAGGGATGGTGTTAATTAGGTTCAACATTTTCCAAATACTGAGGAATTGTAATTCTTGCAACATGGCTCAGCAGTGACAAGACTAATTGCAAAAGTGAAGCAGGTTTCCTGCTATAAATGAGAGAGTTGGGTAATGGTGCCACAGATGCAGTGTAAACAGTCTGTGAGGTGAAACATGTTGCTGAGATCTTGGGTGTAGCAGTCCTAGCACATTTGAAGGTTACAATAATGAGCACATGATTGGGAATGACAGGAGTGAGACAGAAACGAGTGCAAAACATACTGAACCACAACCAATGGTGGCAAAAAGGTTTAACATATGCATGAAGTGAGCTAGCATTACAAAACGCTTAGAAAGCTTAACCGGGTATCTACATTAAAGATATTTTCCTTTTTTACACGTTCGAATAACTTGGCCATGATGTGGTGAGAATTTAGGAGGCGAGATGCAGTGTAGCAGTTTTCGTTACGAACACATACACTCAATCCCACAATGCCCCAGCTTAGCCTTTGTTCCTGTCTCTCCATAAAGCTCAGTACTCATTCTCATGTGCACTTTGCACACTGCATAACATTTAAAATGCTTTTTAAATCTGTTACCACTCCATAGAGGCATAAATCCAGCTGTAGAGTAAGATTCCTGCTATGCTGCAGAGAGTCCCCAGTTGGGGCTTGATCTATGATTATACGTAGGCAAGGGAAAGTACAAGAGTACATTTAAAAAATGAAGGCTCATGTCATGACAAAGGTTTCGCAAATTCACTGGAAGGTAATGGAAATGATTATATTATGATTAAGATGTTGTAGAGAAGACCTGGATCATTTTGCACTAATCTGCTATCACAAGAATACCATTAGCACATATGAAGATTTTGGTTCCAAAATGCGATAAACATCATTTTTTTTTTTAATTGAGTTTCCGCAAAATCAGTATTGTATCTGGTCGGTATTGAAAAGTAAATTTTTTATTTTATGCAAAATGCGATATCCGCCGAGTTATTCTGTCATGTTTTCTCCCTTTTTTTCCAAACCGCGACAAACGCCAGTCTCCCTTTTCTGCAGAATGCGATATATCCGCTCAACCAATCACAGTGCACCATTCCACGCACTCTAGACAGTAACAACCAATCACAGCAATCACTGGAAAGTAATGGCGGCACTTTGAATATACCCGGCATCCTAGTTTTCCTCATATACTTTGTACTTTGTGATCAACAAACAAACTTAGGACTGCACGATAAATCGCATGTGATTGTCATGCGCATCTCGTCAGTAAAGCCGGTTCTGTGAACAGTAAATCTCCATCACGTGCTTTCAGATGGAGCGGCATTTAA
>NW_015537946.1:585565-586218 GCF_001515605.1 Sinocyclocheilus anshuiensis | reverse complement strand
TTCTTTTTAATCATAGATGAAGAGTTTGATTCCAAAACGCGATAAACGCCTTTTTTTTTTGTATTGAATTTCCGCCAAAATCAGTATTGCGTAGCTTGTCAGTGTAAGTGTTTTTATTTATGCCATTAATGTTTTTGTTAATACAGCGTATAGCAATAGTCAACTAAATTAATGTAACATGGCAAAGATGAATGCACTTTTGGAAGTTGAATGTAAGGGAAATGTCATTTTGGAATTTCTGTGGTTTAATGTGATATTGTTGCTCATGTATGTTCATGATAAAATGTTCTTTTGTTGTTTTAATTAATTTATAGCATTAACAAGATGACCCATTGAATTCATTTTGGGAGTGCAGTTTCAATATGAAATATAACTTTTATATTGATTCAATGGATTTATTGCATTTTGAAGAAAAAAAAGTGTCATGGATTTATTGCATTTTGGGGAAAAAATAATACAATTATATAATAAATCTTTGAAAATCAAAATCTGGATTTGAATTTTTTTTTTTATGTTATTATAACCTAAAGATGCTATGTGAAAGATTGAAACAGAAAATAGTGGTTTTCATCTTGCCACTTTCTTGGTAAAGAAAACATATTTTTACTCAAATTAATCAAAATGGATTAATAGCGTTTTGGAACCAAACTCTT
>NW_015537946.1:584431-585545 GCF_001515605.1 Sinocyclocheilus anshuiensis | reverse complement strand
TGTTATTATAACCTAAAGATGCTATGTGAAAGTTTGAAACAGAAAATAGTGGTTTTCATCTTGCCACTTTCTTGGTAAAGAAAACATATTTTTACTCAAATTAATCAAAATGGATTTATTGCGTTTTGGAACCAAACTCTTCATATTCTGTGCAATGCAGCTTATTCAAATATGTGCATGACAAATGCAACCACAAAAGTGACAATATTATTTAACCCTTTCATATGCTTTTCGGAAACATTTTATCTGGTTACACTTTATTTTAAGGTGTCCTTGTTATAGTGTAATTATATATATATAAGTACTGAGTAATATTAATTAACTGCATGTACTTACTATATGTGACCCTTCACCACAAAACCAGTCTTAAGACGGTTGGGTATATTTTTAGCAATAGCCAAAAAAAAAAAAAAAAAACTTGTATGGGTCAAAAGTATCGATTTTTCTTTTATGCCAAACATGTATTAGGATATTAAGTAAAGATCATGTTCCATGAAGATATTTTGTAAATTTCCTACCGTAAATATATCAAAACTTAATTTTTGATTAGTAATATGCATTGCTAAGAACTTCATCTGGACAACTTTAAAGGCGATTTTCTCAATATATATATATTTCTTATTTTATTTTTTTAACTAGATTTTATTGCACCCTCAGATTCCAGATTTTCAAATAGTTGTATCTCGGCCAAATATTGTCCTATCCTAACCTTATGACTGGTTTTGTGGTCCAGGGTCACATATGGTTATGGTTAGGATTTGGCTTTGGCTTAGGCTTACTTGCATGTAATTATGCATAATTAATTGTTATTATAATAGTACGTACATGTAACGTGTAACAAGGACACCTAAAAATAAAGTGTTACCTTTTATTTTAATGTGCTGTTGTTACATGTTACTATAGTAATAATATAATATACATGTAACTAACATGTAACAAACCCTAACCATGTAGTAAGTATGTTGTTAATATTTATCACTAATTATCGTGTAATTACACTGTAACAACTGCATGTTAAGATAAAATGTGACCCGCTTTTTATATTTATTATATATATATATGTGTGTGTGTGTGTATATATATATATATATATATATATATATATATATATATA
>NW_015537946.1:583363-584340 GCF_001515605.1 Sinocyclocheilus anshuiensis | reverse complement strand
TTAAGGTTAGGATTTGGGTTTGGTTTAGGCTTACTTGCATGTAATTATGCATAATTAATTGTTATTATAATAGTACGTACATGTAACGTGTAACAAGGACACCTAAAAATAAAGTGTTACCTTTTATTTTAATGTGCTGTTGTTACATGTTACTATAGTAATAATATAATATACATGTAACTAACATGTAACAAACCCTAACCATGTAGTATGTTGTTAATATTTATCACTAATTATCGTGTAATTACACTGTAACAACTGCATGTTAAGATAAAATGTGACCCGCTTTTTATATTTATTATATATATATATGTGTGTGTGTGTGTATATATATATATATATATATATATAGTGCATCTTAAGGCTGTTGAATGCATTCTGCTGATTACTCAGTATATCTGACATTTATCTCATTAGTAATTTACTTGAAGCAAAATGCTTTTTTTTTTTTTTGTATGCAGCACTAATTAAGGTGAAGTCAGAATGTGAAAAATTAGCTCTGCTGATCAATGCACCTCTCTGAGAGTTTGACTACATTTCGATTTAGTGTCTCCCTTTGGAAGCATCACGGAACAACCTTGATAGAGGCATGGTTCAGCAAAGTCTCTCCAACTCCAGATCTGTCACTGAACAAGCAGGCCGGACTATGAATCCAGTTGAAAAAAGCAGCTTACTGCTCACTCTAGCAAAAACAAATGAACAGCCAGAATGCTCAGAATATTCTCATTAACCATAGAGCCATTTCTCAGAAATCAATATCATTAAGCAATGATTTTCCAGTAAAAAAAAAACAAAAACATGCTGTTCTGCAAAACATTTACAACATTTGCATGTGCGGCTCAATAAAGCCTACTGTATCTACTAGGGATGTGCATCTCATGACTCAGGCCGATACAATACGCATCCTGATGCATAGCCAACGATACGATACATTAAAGATACATATGAAGCAGCTACCGATGCGATACGATTCACCC
>NW_015537946.1:582528-583260 GCF_001515605.1 Sinocyclocheilus anshuiensis | reverse complement strand
CGGTACGATGCAGTGCGATCCGATTTCGATTCGATTCAAGACAATGTGATTCGATGCAGTGGAGAACATATGATCACTTTTAATGCCTCGTGGCCTGTTTCATAAAACAAGTAACCAAATAAGCCAGGCTTATTTCAGTTAGTCTGACTCATTGTCAAATGGTTTGGTTCCATAAAGCAAATTTAACATAGACCTAGATCAAGCTTAGTCACTGTGGCAGCTTATGCTGGGAAACTAACCTGGTCTAAAGGCTAACTGTCAGGCTAAGCTAAGCTCCTCTACTGACCAATAGGAACATAATGATAATACTACTGTCTCACATACTATTATTTGACTTTTCTTTTTTTTTTTTTTACAGTTTCTAGCTATATGCAGCCTTTCTTTCTGGTTTTATTACAGCTGCACCTTTTATAGTTTGCAGAACAGATAGCAGAACATTACAACCTAAAATGGCTCTTTCTATTACAATAGTCCACTTACAGTTACTGCTATCATAAAAATACACTTTATATGTAGATTTAAAATTCTACAAAAGACACATTTAATGTCCAAAAACAATTCTTTTATCAAAATGTATAATTTACTCAGAATTATTGCGCTCCTATTCGATTGAGCTCCTTCTGTTTAGTGCATGCGCGCAGCAGTGCTCGTTGCTCTCGCGTGCCTCGCCCACTCCTGACAGCAAAATGGATATGTTTGCATGACTTTCTAACATTTACAGATGAAAAATAT
>NW_015537946.1:578426-581496 GCF_001515605.1 Sinocyclocheilus anshuiensis | reverse complement strand
TAGTAATTAGTACTGTAGCCTACTAGCTTACATTTGATTTATCTATTACAATAGTCCACTTACAGTTACTGCTATCATAAAAATACACTTTATATGTAGATTTAAAATTCTACAAAATACACATTTAATGTCCAAAAACAATTCTTTTATCAAAATGTATAATTTACTCAGAATTATTGCGCTCCTATTCGATTGAGCTCCTTCTGTTTAGTGCATGCGCGCAGCAGTGCTCGTTGCTCTCGCATGCCTCGCCCACTCCTGACAGCAAAATGGATATGTTTGCATGACTTTCTAACATTTACAGATGAAAAATATACCTGTGACATGTCAGTTATGCACTGAGGAAAACACCACGTCTCAAATGCATTAAACAGCACGAATATATTCGCTGTTTGTCATGGTGGATCGATTTGATCCATGATCTACATTACGGGCTGCTTAAGAATAAGCGTGCACAAATTAGTGAGATTGTGTGAATTTAATTTGTCGTTAATGGAACCGCTTTAGCCCCGATTGATTTGTTAGGTTATTTCAAGTCAGGTTTTGGACTTTAATCCTTGCTTTTCCTCAGGTCTCCGTACTGTTGTGATGCGTCACAATCACGCAGCAGCAGTGGTGATGAGAGAACGCGCTTGAAAAACAGTTTGGAGAGGAGAAATCAATCTACATATAAAATATTGGTCATAGATTATTGGTCACTTTCTAAATAATAAAAGTATAGCGCATCCACTTGTAATTATATATAAATGAATCGTTTTTACCGATGCAAATATGTTAGAAACGATGCATAGCTATTTAACCTCCTGAGACCCTGCATCCTCATATGAGGACATTATATTTTGGTGTATTTCTCTGAAACTATACATGCCACAGTTTTAAGTCTGGATGTCCTGTACAGAGCGCATTCAGGGCTTTTCAGAGATACTAAATGTTTGGATGTTTCACTATGACCAGTCCCTCCCTCTCCTTGGTCTTATGATATGATAATATATGATAATATTTTGTAATTATCATTTAAATCTGTCTAATTTTTAAACTGTCTGTCATAAATCAACATCTCAGGAAAATGTTATGGGGTTTCAAATCAAAATATGGCTTTCTGTCACGAAACAAGATGTTGATTTCATACATGTCCTCATATGAGGACACTGGGACTAAAAGCATGTTTATTAGCATTTTGGGAGACATAACAAATTAATAGGGAAAGAAATTATGCTTCAATATTCTATGAAATATTATATGAAAAAATCAATTGTTTTTGCCTATGCATGTTCATTCATGTATTTTTATTTTTTTTTTAAATTGAGTCCTGATGTCCTCTACCGAGGACAAATATAATTTTTTATTTTTGTTTTTTGTTTTTATGCTCTAAACAATGTAAAGACATGAAAAAAACTATTTTTTTCCTAAAAATATTTTCTCGGGTCTTAAGAGGATAAATGCCAACTTGTAGCCGATGCACACTTTTTAAACCGATGCATCACATCGTTAACTTTTTATGTCGATGCACCGAGCGAATCGGGGAATCTTCCCACCCATAGTATCTACCTACATTTACTACATGTACTTACATTTATAAGGCCTAAAGTCAACATAACAATACATTTATATTGTTAGTAACATTTCAAGACGAACACATACTCAACTGAAGCTACTTAAATATTGATCAACCATACATCATTTTTTAGGAGGAAGAAAAAAAAAACAGGTTTGAAGGAACATTTATTTATGGAAGCCCATTTCCGCCACTGAATGAAAAATTTAAAAAAGGTAATTGCGACTTTTTACATAGCATAACTTATGAACGGAATATCATTTTTTACATTTTATTTTTTACATTTTTTTTATGCTCTAAACAATGTAAAGACATGAAAAAAACTATTTTTTTCCTAAAAATATTTTCTCGGGTCTTAAGAGGATAAATGCCAACTTGTAGCCGATGCACACTTTTTAAACCGATGCATCACATCGTTAACTTTTTATGTCGATGCACCGAGCGAATCGGGGAATCTTCCCACCCATAGTATCTACCTACATTTACTACATGTACTTACATTTATAAGGCCTAAAGTCAACATAACAATACATTTATATTGTTAGTAACATTTCAAGACGAACACATACTCAACTGAAGCTACTTAAATATTGATCAACCATACATCATTTTTTAGGAGGAAGAAAAAAAAAACAGGTTTCAAGGAACATTTATTTATGGAAGCCCATTTCCGCCACTGAATGAAAAATTTAAAAAAGGTAATTGTGACTTTTTATCTCACAATTCTGACATTTTTTTCACAGAATTGTGAGATATAAACTCGCAATTGCGAGTTATAAAGTCAGAATTGCGAGATATAAAGTCAGAATTCTGACTTTTTTTCTCAGAATTGCGTGATATAAACTCACAATTGTGAGTTATAAAGTCAGAATTGCGAGATATAAAGTCAGAATTCTGACTTTTTTTCTCAGAATTGCGTGATATAAACTCACAATTGTGAGTTATAAAGTCAGAATTGCGAGATATAAAGTCAGAATTCTGACTTTTTTTCTCAGAATTGCGTGATATAAACTCACAATTGTGAGTTATAAAGTCAGAATTGCGAGATATAAAGTCAGAATTCTGACTTTTTTTCTCAGAATTGCGTGATATAAACTCACAATTGTGAGTTATAAAGTCAGAATTGCGAGATATAAAGTCAGAATTCTGACTTTTTTTCTCAGAATTGCGTGATATAAACTCACAATTGTGAGTTATAAAGTCAGAATTGCGAGATATAAAGTCAGAATTCTGACTTTTTTTCTCAGAATTGCGTGATATAAACTCACAATTGTGAGTTATAAAGTCAGAATTGCGAGATATAAAGTCAGAATTCTGACTTTTTTTCTCAGAATTGCGTGATATAAACTCACAATTGTGAGTTATAAAGTCAGAATTGCGAGATAAAAACTCGCAATTGCGATTAAAGTCCAATTTTGAGGGGGGAAAAAGACTGATATGTTCTCGCAATTGCGAGTTTATATCTCACAATTCTGAGAAAAAAAGTCAGAATTGCGAGAAAAAAAGTCAGAATTG
>NW_015537946.1:570352-578220 GCF_001515605.1 Sinocyclocheilus anshuiensis | reverse complement strand
GCAAGTTATAAAGTCAGAATTGCGAGATAAAAACTCGCAATTGTGAGTTAAAGTCCAATTTTGAGGGGGGAAAAAGACTGATATGTTCTCGCAATTGTGAGTTTATATCTCACAATTCTGAGAAGAAAAGTCAGAATTGCGAGAAAAAAAGTCAGAATTGTGAGTTTATATCTCGCAGTTCTGACTTTATTTCTCAGAATTGCGAATTTGTCTCGCGATTGCGAGTTTATATCTCTCAATTATGACTTTTTAACTCGCAATTGCGAGTTTATATCACGCAATTCTGAGAAACAAAGTCAGAATTCTGACTTTATATCTCGCAATTCTGACTTTTTTTCTCGCAATTCTGACTTTTCTTCTCAGAATTGTGAGATATAAACTCGCAATTGCGAGTTATAAAGTCAGAATTGCGTAATATAAACTCACAATTGCGAAAAAAAGTCAGAATTGTGAGATAAAAAGTCGCAATTACCTCTTTTATTTTTTATTCAGTGGCGGAAACGGGCTTCCATATTTATTTGTACATTTGTTTTGTATTGCACTGCATTATATGATTTAACATTATAAGTTAAATTAGGTATAAGTAGGAGTTATGAGTTATGAGTTTTTTGAGGCATAGTTAATAGTTAGTTAATAGTGAGATTTGGTCCCAAAAAAATAAAATAAAATCACAAACACTTAAAAATGCCCATTACTTTTAGTATGAGCAGTAATAATCGTGACTAGCAAGATTTTGTGTGTGTGGTCCTGGTATTCCTATTCCCTATGTTATGGGGACTAAATTTCTCAGTAAATTTGTCTTTGTGGGGACATTGTTTGGTCCCTATGAGAAAAAGAAAAAAAAACAGCTTATAAATCAGACAGAATTAAGTTTTTCGAAAATCTAAAAATGCAGAAAGTTTTGTGTGAGCAGGAGGTATAGGGGTAGGGCTAGAGTAAGGGTATAAAAACAGGATTGTGAATCCATGTTATTTTATTGAATAATCTGTTGTCGCTGAAGGAAATAAAGCAATTGATATTCAGACCTTTAGAGTGCAGTGCTTCAAAATGCTCTTTATATCTGTCTTTCTTTGACGTGCCATCCTTTCAGAATCACACAGAGTGAAAAGAGGATGAAGGATGAAGGCAAAGTTTGTTTAGTAGACTGAATTCTAGCCTGCTATAATGCTAGATGAATGGAACTGCTTTATAATGCTGTTTTGTAATGCTTTATCTTGGGTTAAACTGCATTCAACCTTCCTAACCTGTTCAGCTCGCCTTTTATCACCCATTGTACTTTTCTTCACTCCTTTTTCATGAAACCTTATCAGATTCTTCTCCTCTCCAAAGGGGAGACTAAATCATGTTTTGTATGTTTTGCTGTTCTCTCACCCCATTAAATCTCTGGGGATTCTTGGTTGAACAGACATATGATACAGAGTGGGTGGAGTAGAACAAGATGACTTCATTGAGTGATTTTATCGACAGTCTTAGGCTCTCAAGCCCTAATAGAAAAGTAAACAACAGTAAAGAACAACGTTGCGAAGGGCAGTTCAATAAAGTGGCGCGAAGCCTCATAAGACCCTTCCATCCTGTGTTATCTCCAGTGAAGAGATGGTTAAAGCTCTTTTCATGGCGCCATTTTTCTGTGAGAGACAATTTCTTGAAGGAGAAAAGGAAATAGCTGCATTAGCTGGTGGTGTAGGTTTAATTTGAATACACTGAAAATAAACCCTTCAAAAAAAAATTAATAAATAATCTGCTGAGAGCCAACATGCATGGAAGGTATATCTCAAAGCCGATTCAGCCATAGGCTTTTTCTGTCCTTGCAAATGCAGTTAGTGACACTAAATTGATTGGATCTCTCCGTCACAGACCTGTTGATCAGATGTAATTAATTTCAGTCAACAGCTGAATCTTAATAGATGGTGTGCGGAGTGTGTTTACCCTGAAAAGCTTGTGTGACTATTAGCCGAAGAGTTACAGTTATCAGTTGTCTCCCAGTGAATTTATTTAATAACGACACACCACAGCAACTCAGTATGCTTCTTCCAACGTGTCCTCCAACCCATATGAATGGTTTGTCACTTTCCTGAAATTCGACCCATAGGAGTGTTTACCTAATTAGTGTCCCTACTGACAGCAGGACGTCACAGAAGATTTCATATTACTGCTCTGTTCCCTTCTATCTGCATTATGTACTGATAAAATGTATACCTTAAATGCACTGTAAATCACTTCCCAAAGTGTCTGCCAAATACATACATTTAAATTATGTGAATTAGAAATAGGAAAAATGGTGTAAAAAAAGTCTTGCATTTAAACGAAATGCAAACCAAAACTAAAAAACCCATGTCATGACCCCGTTAAAATCAAGTTATGGATCAGTATCAGGAAGATAAGGATCAGGAAGAACTGTGCATTTTTATTGAATTATGGTAGAATTGTGTTAGCAATTATAGTTTTACTTTAAATTAACATATACTGTACATTTGGATGACCATTCATAGTTGACTATTCATGCTTGAAAACAATATGTAATTCCAATCTGTGTCTCTTTGTTACTGTTCTCAAATATTTCGCTATGCAAAGTCACCAAAGTGCACCCAACTGGGCAAGCACCTGGCCAACAGCTGGCAAACACCCAACATGCAGCTCAGCAAATCAAATTTAAATTATCTGAAAAATAATTTGATCTTTCAGCAGAAGTCTGAATCAGATTGAACCCAGAGTGATACAAGCTGGCGAATCAATAAATGCTTGTGAAGTATTTATGATACCAAAAATTCTGTAGTCAGTAGCAATTTCAGAGAATGTATTTCAGGTATGTACAGTAACAGCAGTATCAAGCATTGAAGTAAACAGTAATGTAAATCCAGAAAACCGTGCCTGTTTATTAGGAAATGTAAAAAATGCCATCTTTCTGCTCTTCCTATGGGATATCAAATACTTGAGATATTTTACTTCATTATTATACTTCAAGTATTATTTGGGGGGATTTGTACTTTACTCAAGTGCAATTAAAACGGTCTACTTGCTGTTTTATTTTATTACATCTCTGAAGAAAAACAGTACTTTTTTCCCTGCACTATTGCATTGTTTGCTTTATTTCCCCCCTTTAACCTTTGTATGCCTGTCTGATCAATGCAAAGTGAGATAAATTGTGAAATTTATTTCACTTTGCATTGAGAAGATGATTCAATATGATGAAACAAGAATCTCCTCTCAAGTTTTTATATTTGCTATGGATAATTTTTAATACTAAGGTACAATTTAAAGTTGTACTTTTTTAATTTCACTCAAGTATGCTTTTGGCGAGATACTTGTACTTTTAATTTGTTTACATTTTCACTCAGTATCTGTAACCTCACGCTATAATTAATTAGATAACTAAGATTTATCTCCGAATGTAAGTCTATGGAATTTTATTTTTTTTTGTAAATAGCAATATTCAGAGAATTAATAGCACACTGATCCTCAACGAATCGCATGTGTTGCTTTTTCATGCTTGGTGCATGACTTAATGCATTTGTTTAATACATAGATGCATACCTAAGATGCCCCTAACAGCACAAACTTCACTTTCTTTAACGATACTTTGCAACTGTGTTTCCATTCAGTTAGGATGCCTAACTCAAGGTTCCAATATCAATTTATGCTTTTCATTTCTAAATATGTGGATTATGGAAATTCTGGTAATGACACACAGTAAGCTTCATGACAATTGTGCTTTCCTCTCAAGGTAATGAAGGAGAATCTATCTTGTTTATTAGACTTTTCTGCCTACAGGGTTGGAATGCCCTTCCTAGGGTTGGAATGTGTTGAATGAAGACGCATAATGAGCAGGCGTTGCTGATAGCAGGCAATGCGCCTGGGGTTCAGAGTTCTGTCTAAGCATACAAGAGCTTATCTCTGAATATTTCAGAGAGCTTTAATGCTGTTTGGGACAGTTCAGCAGATTCAAATCACACAGATGTCTTTATTTCCTTATTTTTCTAAAACATACATTCTCTTTGCACAAACAATGTAGCTCAGTTGCTTAGGAACAAGACATGACTAAACATGAATTATTACAATTAAGAATGTGTTTATTCAGATAATACACAAATGATATAATTTTTGTAATAACAAGTAAAAAAAAAAAAAAACAACAACAAAAAAAAAACCTTGATCTCACATGAAGATGTGCTCTATCGAAACATTTCATGCTCAAGTGTTTGTGCAATTATTAGACAATTCAGGAAATGTTGTATTCATTAGGTAACTGAATTTCAAATATAAACCAATTCATAGTTTTGAATTAAATTTGAACTACTTGGCACAGGTTTCCAAAAAAAAAAAAAAAATAGATTTGCTTCAAACTAATTTTGGTAATAGTGTTGCATTTAGTGTGACCTCCTGGGGCTGATGTTTTCTGAAGATTTTCTGAAGGTTAAGTACCTTCTTTAACTGACCATTTATTGAAAAAGGAGAGAAAAAATGTAAAAGACTTCCAGTCCCTATTTTGAAGGTCATTCATGGAAAGTGCCTTCTATATACCTTTAACCTACAGTACTGTTGTGTAGCAGGGCCAGCCAGTGCTTTTTGAGGAAGCACAGATTTCACTTATGGGAAATTACAGCAAGTACTAAAATATATTATCTCTCTCTCTCTCTCTCTCTCTCTCTCTCTCTCTTTGTGTGTGTGTGTGTGTGTGTGTGTGTGTGTGTGTGTGTGTGCGTGTATGTGTATGTGTGTGTGTGTGTATGTGTGTGTCTTTAATGTTACCTCCTAAAAGCTGCTTTTCAAACTACCACTGAACAATGAAATTACTAAACAAAAATAATTGCTCAAACTGAGAACTGCATTTTACAGTGTTTATAAAAGGCAATACACATGAGACAGCATTATTAACGTCAAACTGAGTGCTTTGCATGACATGATTGACTTTCATAAACTCTAAAATCTCTGGAGCACTCAACGCGCTGTCAATCATGTATATCACTGTTTCAGTTAACCATTCGTTGCAAAGTTTTGCCTATTTATATACATACTATACATACACACTATATGAGATTGCCGCGATATTAAGGGTTTAGGGAAAGCTCAGATTTCCATTCTAAAAAAATGCCACTAATATGTACACAATGGAAGCTAGGTTGGTTGTGCACCACAACAGTACACATACTAATGACTAATTACTAACATTCATGATGAAAAAGGTCAATTACATGTCTTTAGTCCTCCCACATACCAGATGCACAGACAATTACCAAAGATAGATGTGTAAACTAATTATTTATTTATTTATTTAGTTTATTTTTTTCTAACAGCGTATTAGCAAGATGTTTAACACAATAGGGATGGTGAACAGCTAAATATATGATACCTATGAATGAGGCTAAATAATCAAAACACAAACTCTTGGTCTTGTGGGTACGCCATTGTGCATTGTGTTTAACCATATGTCACATTATAAAGTCATCAACCTGTTTGGAGCAAACATTTACAAAGTCAAAAGAGCTCACCCTGAGTTGATATAATATTCTGAACCTTAGATATGGCTGTTCATTGTAAACCTTTTTTTTTTTTTTTTTTCAGTCAGTATTCATCTTCAGTATGTAACTACAGAATTTGTGCCATGGATAAAATGTACAAAATAAATTGAATGATATGAGCAGTATCATACATCATAAATCACATACAGTAGGTTTACTATAAAGAGTAATATCTAGTGTCCAAAATATTATATAAACTTGGGAATGGCCCTGGGGGAGAAAGTATAGCAACACCCTGGCAACCACCCTACCATGTTTCCAGTGACTTTTCTACAGGCAAGCACCACTCACCATTACAAATCTAGTTGTGGTTAATATTACCCTCACCCACAGCATGTTCTCTATCTATTTTCATACCAGTGTCAATATGGGAAAAAAAAAAAAACATTATTAATATATTATGCCTCATGGCCTCTCTCTTTATTGAGGAGATTACTTTTTGTAGGTCATGGTATGAAAAACAAAAAAAAAGTTTGTTGACAAAGTTTGAAGAGTAATTTGAATAACAATTCTGAGTCAGATCTACACATACCCGAGATGCATTTAACCAAAGGCAGTTTGATTTAGTAGTCATGTTCCCATTGGCATATATATCTAATATATCAGAGTTCCATAATAGAAGCATTGTGATGAACAGGATACATCTGACACCCCTTCCCCACTATAAGCAAACAATTCTGTCCATCTTCAAAACATCTGACTTCAATTGGATTGATCTGCTGACCTTTCCACTTAATGCAACTGACAGTAGAGATCAAAGAGCAGAGGAAAACACATGAGCTGATCTGACCTCAGAGTGCTCCTTTAACTGGTTATCAAAGACATAAGACTAAGCATAAATTCTTCATTACGAACTATCCATTATTTCACAGAGCTGTGGTTCTAATCAAGGCTTAGACTATTTTAATTTAGAATTCATAAAAAGCTGCATGAAAGAGAGGTGTTGAGGCACCTGGAAAGATATGCTTCAGCAATGGGAATGTATTTGAACCATTTCTCATCACTATGTCAAGAAAGTGCCAATTAAGCCATGTGTCCGTTCTGATGGTCTGGAACATTAATAATCAAGATCGGCTAATCAGAGAGCTCTGTTGCTGACCTCCAGAGATAATTTCTGCTGCTTCAGTGATGGGAGAAGAAAATTGTAAAAATCATCTATCAAACTTGTAACTCTAAAACTGACTAGTTCACATAGACATTTTTTTTTCTCAATGTAAGTACAACTTTTATGTTTTCTGGTGCCATCGGTGGTTTCTAAGGCATTTATATGTGGTTTCTATATGTTTAGTGTGTTTCTAGGTTTATGTGGTTTCTAGGTTGTTCAAGGGAGTTTCTATGGCTATTCTAGGGAATTCTAGATCATTGCAAGTTCCCACACAAAAGTCTTACACACAGCTAATCAGCAAGTCCTCAACAACGTATCCTTCATGTTGGTAGCACAAAGTGTATGGGATGAATAACATGGCATATATTACTTTAGGTTACATTTTTTACATAATCCGAACAATAGAAATAGTGATGACTGCCTTAGTGAGTATTGTTAACTATTCATCCGTATACTGTTCACAAAAGGAGAGAGAAGAGAAATTGGATTTAACTGCTCTAATACAGGATTATTGGCAAAAAAATATATAATAAGAAGAAGATTCTGCATTAGCTTATGCGTCTAATAAATTCCACTAATCTTTTCTGACAATATGTGTTCAGTGATAATCAGTGGAATCAGGAGCTGAGTTTGGATTTGCTAGAAGCTGAATAATTGTGTCAAAGGTTTAGAAGAGTCTTTTTTTTTTTTTAAAGAGGACAATCTGCCCCAATCAGAATGTGATTCAATAACAAGTAGGAAACTTAGAGTGAAAAGAAAGCATGCCATATGCTCTTGCTAGATGTTATTATTGTGCTTCCAACAGAAGGTCAGATGGTTTGTTTGTCACTAAGTAACAGAGGGACTATAAGTTGGAATTCAAGAAAACAATGAAATATTTTCGTAATACTATTCATATAGCATCTAAGCTTGTGTGTACTAATTACAACTAAAAATCTCTTGTGATCTGAAATTTCTTGAGAACTTCCACATCATATCATTGGTTGGAATTGCAGGCACATGATGAGAGATCCTGACCTGTAATTTGGCACGCAAGAAAGATTGGTTTGCTATTGTTGTGTTTTGGAAGCTTCTGGGTAACCGCATGTCTTGTTCTGAGATACCCTACACTAAAATCAATTTCAAACTGAAGTGCTTCTCAAGACTAAAAGAGAGTCAAAGTAAAAAAAAATAAATAATTGGAACTGTGGTCTTGCAGCTGCCGAAGTTCCCTTTCATGGGAACTTCGAACTGCGTCCTCTAGGGGT
>NW_015537946.1:569437-570127 GCF_001515605.1 Sinocyclocheilus anshuiensis | reverse complement strand
ATCCGTGTTGTCGTTGTTTAACATCTGATGACACACACGATCTATGCGTTATTTGCTTAGGCGAAGAGCACGCACGCGATGTCTCAAAGGGGGCAATCGGCGTGCACCGCGAGCGTTTTTTTCAAGGAAAAAGCTCCGTTCTCGTTTGTCTCTCTTTTCGAGGAAAGAGGGGCAGCCATCTGCTTCCCGTGATTCTAACCCTCCAGCTCAGGTGAGCCTTCCTTTCTTCCTGTTTTCCATACAGAGATTGAGAAGGAATGGAAGAGACCGTTTTTTCCTCACGTATCCATCGATTCCAACATATGAGTTATGCCAACATCGAGGCGATGCGCGAAAGCGGTTATGAGAAGTTGCCCCTATAGAGAGATGCTGGCCAGCCATCTCTCTATGCATGAGATGTCCTCTTTTAAGCGTTGATAGAAGTCCAGGTCTGAGCCCGAACAACCCAGGGGTCCTAGCCCGTCTCAGTTTTGAGGATCAGAGACTGGCTCAGAAGGCTAGTGTCGCGGCTCGCGCTCCTCCCCCACCCGCGGGTAGGGGTAGTAATAATCGCCGGTCAAAGGAAGGTAGGTAAAAGCCCTAAGGGATGTGATCCAGACAGGGCGTCAGCGCTTTGTCCGGATCAGAGTGATACCTCAGTATCTACTCATTTCCTTCGGGGGTCTTACATCTGCCCTTATCTTCACCTTC
>NW_015537946.1:564873-569383 GCF_001515605.1 Sinocyclocheilus anshuiensis | reverse complement strand
GCATTATAACTTAGATCCAGTTGATGACTTCTCAAGTCATTTTGGGATGCACCCTTTCCATCAATGGGCTGCTCTTTTAGAGTACCACGAGGGCCCCTTAGAACGTTATTTTTAAATCCATGTTATGGTAAGTGTGTACGTGAAGTCTTTGTACACTTTCTAAAATCCTCACTGTGTTAAGTTCGCACGCTAGTACTCTGCGTTCTTTTCTAAAATCCTGTATGGTAAGAGCTACTCGCAGCAGCCTCATGCTCTTTCTGAGTGGTTTAAAACCCCCGTTCCGCCTTGGGCACCACTCCATCCCCATAGCGACCCCTAGAGGACGCAGTGTCTCGTTTCCTACTCAGTGAACCATGATTACATAAGTAACCTGAGACGATATCCCATATATGTTACCGGTGAATCACTGTAAAGGTGATAATTGCATTTCGAGGCCTTCCTAACAAAAACAGATTTTCAGGGGATTAACGGACTTGTCCCAGCTCACATAGCCAATCTGTGATTAAAAGAGGATTGAACGTTGTGGCTCCATTCTCATTGAGTAATCAAGTGAGTCCCTGGATGCGGCAGTTTGCCAGTCAGTCTCGCACCGTGGAATCCCTAAGAGAAGCATATTACCCAAGTGGCATTCAATAAAATTTTTCTCTCTTGATTCTGTCAAGGTCACTTTTTTTTTTTCAAATTGAGGCATTAAAATGTTCGACTGTTAGGGAAAAATCTTTAGTGAAGTGGTTGATTTCCCAGCAGCATTTGTTTAGTTCTGCCACGCTGGAGTAGACCTGTTGTTGGTAATATGAACTCTGCAGAATTAATTGGAAATTTTTCGGCAGCAGTTAGGGATTTAGACATGCAACAAAAGTGCTGAGCTAGTTCATATTCCTCTTGTGTTGGAGAAAATTAGGATATATGAGCTGTATGACAGGACAAGACTCATTTCAGACTGATTTGCAGACCTTTGGAAGAAAAGAACCTTTACACACAACACGGATGAGGTTTTCCAGCTTGGTTGTAAAAATGATATATCAACTGCATGCTTATCTAAACACAACAAAATAACTGTTATCCCTTCACTTTAGTTTAATCCCCTTTGCATCTCACGGCTAGCCCAAATCTGGTCCAACAGTTAGATGCCAGGAAAGCCCACAGTCACTCCCCAGCTGGCCAGTGGGATGCCAGGAGGAACAAGAGTCCAAACCATGGCTCCTCTTCAAAGCTTACATTTGTCACTTTAAAAGACAGGGAAAGAGAGTGGGAGGCTAGAAAGTGGGAGAATAAGAGATAGCTGGCAGGAGTCTGTCTATAAGAAGATGTGAAGTCCATCTCCGGAGGACAGTGCTAAACACTGCAGACTCTTCCAGCACACAATCCTTATCCCCGCCTAAAATATTCCTGCCTGCTCATGAGCTCAGCATGTTGGAGCAGAATTCACTGGCTTTGGGCTTTGTCCCCTGCCTTATGCAATAGTCTCTCTCATGCCACCGACTGCAGAGGGGCTTTGACCTTAAAGATTAACAAATACAAGACACTTGAGATCTGAAACTCGGCAGTAGGTGGCAAGCAAGACGTTCTGTTATATTAGATGAATGAACTGAAATAATTAATTAATTGAAACAATGAATGAATGAATGAATGCAAGTGGGGCCTGTTTCATCAAGCCTGAAAAACTGAGCCAGGCGGACAGAGTTGGATTGTTACTTTGCAGGTTTGATCTTGATTATCGAGATCACAATCATGTATTTTAGCAAGGAACTCGGGCCATGTTGTTCAAGGGGTGAGTGACGGTGCAAATACATATCCAATACTTTTTGGTCAAAGTAATAGTAAACAGGCAGTATTTGAAATAGTACACAGGTTGACTATCCACAACATGAGGCAGACCATCATTTTCCACATGAGCACTAAGGCTCAGTCTGTAGCACATGAACAATTGCTAGGCCTTGGCTCTGAGAGTTTTCACATACTTAATACAGTCTGGTCAGGTTCTACTTAAGATACAGGCTGCTGGCTTCACTACTACACAATATTACTATACCCTGTTGATCCAATCTTGGTGTACAGGATGCTGTCACAAGTAATAGACCAAGCTCACCTGGCTCAAATCAGGCATCTCTCATCATTTATGACAAACTGTTTCCTCACAGTCAGCCTGACAGTGGGACTTTCTTTCCTATTACTGTTTATCATAGACTTCTAGGGAGATGAATTGCAAAGCAGGGTGCCTTATTTGTCACATCAGTCTCCATAAGTGAGGCAGAGACTATTTGGCGGGTGCTAGATTTGATTTACCAGGTGATAGCAGCTGGAAACACCGCAAATCTAACATGGCCTCCGTCTGTCTTGTTGGCAGCTACGAAAATTCACCTCGCAATGGGAAGGTGTGCTAATTAAACGGCAGAAGATAAGCACACACTGACACTGCCTCTATATTCAGAGCACTGTTTCTATCTACGCATCTCCAGACAGCAATATCACAACAGAAGCCTCGCCAGTCATATCAGCTGCCTGAACTGAGCTGAAGTTTGTACCTGAAATGAAGGATATGTGGCTTTGAAGGTGAGAGGCTAAAGACAATTAGAACAGACTATGAAAGTGAAAAGAAAGAAGAAATGCAAGGAGGCCGATAGCTTCAAGAGATTATTTCTAGTGGACTCACAGAAGGGAAAACATCTCCTCTGGAGTGTTTGAAGGTCAAAAGCAGAGGTGTCCAATCTTGCCCATGGAGGGCCACTGTCCTGCAGAGTTTAGATCCAACCCTAATAAAACACAAGTGAACCAGTCAATCAAGGTCTTCAGGATGACTGGAAACAGATGTGTCTCTAGGACATTGGCCCCGAGGAGCAGAATTGGACACTCGTGGTCAAAGCCATAACCAACATATATGGTAGGCCATGTTTTTACCATGGCTGATTTTGTTTATCAAATATCTCACAGTAGGGATGTATCGATTACAGAGGAAGCTTCTCTGATTTGTCAAGTAGAGTTTTCATCATTTCGTTTTTGTTATAATGAGTGCCATTTCAGTGATAGAATGTGAAGTTTTGAGAGGTTTGCTGACTGGTCGCTGTGGTTGTTAGCAGTCACAGAAAACTGACAGCGACAATGATCATGTAGTCAAGTCAAGTCAAGTCTGCTTTATTGTCAATTCTTACACAAAGCCCTCCGCCGCGGGTCTTACCTCCCTCGACGCGAGCTCTGTCCGCTCGATAGCATGTCAGCTGATCGAGATGAATAGCGCAGTCCGGAACGCTGTTGTTGAGCCATGTTTCCGTGAACACAAAAACACAACAGTCTCTTACAGTCCTCTGAGTTGAGCGTAGTAGTCGGATGTAGTCCAGTTTATTGTCCAAAGAGCGTACGTTAGCCAGTACGATGGTGGGGATAGCTGGTTTGTGTGGGTTAGCCGCTAGCCTAGCCCGGATACCTCCGCGCTTACCCCTCTTCTGCTTCCTCTCACGCCGCTTGTGGCGCCTCCGCTGTGGGCGAGATGCAGTAGTGGGGGTCGGTGATGGTGTGGGCCTCCGGAGCAGACCGAGATCCCGCAGCTCTTCGGCGTGCGCAGAGTTTAACTCTAAAAATGTGGTTCTGCCGACATCGAGCAGAAACTCACGACTGTATGCGCGCTTAGAGACAGATAGACGCGACGAATACGTACAAAAACACTGCGACTCACAAGACAAAAAACACGAAAACACCTTTCTGTCGGGAGAGAGAGAAGCCGCAGCGTGTGAACGCGCCGCCATCTTGAAGGCTGTAATGTAGCTTTTATACATGCACTCAAATATATTAAAAAAATAATAGTTACTGTATATTAGGGCCGATTGGTGTCAGATCAAATTTAAAATAGTCAGCAAGAATGATTTCTCCCTGAAAATGTTGTTACAATGAGAACTGCTTTGTCAAAAAAAAAATGCAATTCAGTGTGCTATTGAAATTATTGTTGACTCTTTTACATTTCTAGTTGTAATTATATTGTTTACAATTCAGTTAACTTGAAAATGAGCAAATACTCTATAACAGGCCTCATCTCTGAATCGTTACATCATAAAGACTATTTACCAGACCAGTAAAAGATTGTTAAATTATTAGTACATAAACTGAGCAAACCCACTGCAATTTTGAGACCTCACAACCAGCATGTCACTCCACTGTGCCCATCACTGATCCAAAGTTCCGCCCACGGTCAAAGGTGAAGGTTATTATAATATTTATTGATGCTGAAGATCTCCAGAGGATGTGAGAGAACAGACACGGAGACTCATTCATGCTTGGCACTCATTTGTTTGCCAGATTGGAGTCGACTATCACTGTCTGGCAAACAGTGAGGGTTTAAGACTTTGGGCATGCTGCCGATCTCAGCCCGAAATGCCTGCTGAGCCTTCTGATTCAAATCTACATGAAGTCTAGGATCTTTACCCTTTTTTGTGTTACTTACACACACACAAACATATACAGTACATATGATAACAGATGTAATGACATATGCCCCCACTACATGCATGCATGTGTATAT
>NW_015537946.1:560390-564694 GCF_001515605.1 Sinocyclocheilus anshuiensis | reverse complement strand
GTGCGTGCGTGCGTGCGTGCGTGCGTGCGTGCGTGCGTGCGTGCGTGCGTGCGTGCGTGCGTGCGTGCGTGCGTGTGTGTGTGTGTGCGTGCGTGCGTGCGTGCGTGCGTGCGTGCGTGCGTGCGTGCGTGCGTGCGTGTGTGTGTGTATGTATGTATTTAGTTCTTCTTCTTCTTCCACTGTAGCCTGCACAAATTATATTAACCTCTATAATAATGAGTGTTCACATTATTTTGTTTGGTATCCTCAATAACCTCAACAACCACAAAATTAAGGACTGAGATTATAGGTAACATATTACACATAACTTGAATAAGCAACATACAGAACAACACAACAATTAGAAATAACACAGTAAAATAAGTAAAAGAGTGAACAGAATCCCAGTTGTTTTCATGATTTATTCATGCCATGGTGCATGCTGGGTAGTGTAGTCTTGCCTCTGATGCCACAGACAAACTCTTAGTAACTTAGAGTAATGATATATACGATTGCGATAGTACTATGAACTGTTTGGGGTTAAATAAGGTACAAACTTGTCCCTTTGAGGGTACTGCCTCAGTGACAAGCTGATGGAAGGTAAAAGCTGGTTGAGCAAGGGAAGTCAAGCTATAGTTAGCTGCAAACATAGCATATGCTAGTAACCAGCAATGCTAGTATTTTCAGCAGGGTAGGCAGCACATTATAGTTTGAAACCGAGACAAATAGAACTGTACAGACAAGTACATAGTGATTTTTGATCATAGTCCTTTAAGACTCTTAAGATAATTTCATTTCATTAGTCAACTGCATGATTAGCATAGCATGAAATCAGCCGTATTAGGCTGTTATTAAAACAATCCTGTCAAGGACATTTTTTTGTTCTTGCCAAGTGCAAAATCTGTTAAATTAATTGCATGCAGTCCATGCATAAATAATGCACAGGAAATTATTTTCCATGCACAGGTGGCTCACTCAAGCATTTAGGTGAGACACACATGCTCACATTAGCGGATGTTAGCACACAGGCCCAGAGAGCCACGGACTACACTACATGTGCATTCCCACCTCAACGATTCTCCTCATTTCATCTGTCTCAAGCTCTATTTACAGTAATGGATGGTCCTGCATCTAGATGGCTTCCAGTGGGAAAAGAGAAAAGGATGTGTGTGTGTGTGTGTGCGTGCGTGCGTGCGTGCGTGCGTGTGTGTGAACGAAATGTGGTGAAACAAACAGAGTGAGAAACAACCCAGTATTCTCTCTGTCTCCCCCTGCCTTTACCCTTTATATTTGCATTCACTACTTGTGGAACACATACACACACACCTCTCACCTGGGTGTTACAAAGTGTAAATGTGAGAGCACATCTGCTGCTGGAGTACACATTAGCTTCTTGGAGAGATACACGGCAAACAGGGCTCTCATACCTGGTAGTAGCTTCTTCGCTAGCAGGTGGCAAACAGATGGACCAGCCAAAAATGCACATCACCAAGCAGGTTGTTCGTGCAAGCGCATCATATATCACACCATAGCTAAGTATATGTCCAAAACCAAATTCTGACAAGTAAAACAACAACTAAAGACAACAATAGCAACTTTCGATTTGAGCAAATTTGGATTATTGTAGCTGTAAATTTGTTAAAATCATCCTTTGCATGGTTTTTTGATCTTTTTACCGCAACATGAAGAGACACAAGAGCCTCAAACTAGGACTTGAACTCAGGTCACCCAAAAACACCACAGTTGCCCACTAGGCTATTCATAGTTTTCAGTCACGTGACTGGCGGGAGACCTGGAGGGCAAAACATCCATAGATCTGCAGCACAGGCCTGTCAATTTGCCATGTTTTAAGCCACAAATATTTATATCACACATTTCAAAAGAATAAATGATATGTGATATTTTTTGCACTGGTGATCAATATAAAGCACCTTCTGCGTTTTTTTTTTTTGTTTGTTTGTTTTGTTTAATCGCTAAATACAACATGGCATTCTAAAACACTTAAAGTAAAAAAAAAAAAAAAAAACACTGAACATGCTGTAATGTACAGAAAGTGACATTAAAAGATGAAATTCAATACAATATATGTACAGTAGGTAGTCAACCAGAATGCCTGTTAATCAGTCAAATGTGAAATTTGGGGGGACGGTTGACACTATTTGTTCTATAAAGTGAATTGTGACGTTTTTATTTGTGAATGAAGATAAAAAATAATGAAAGATATGACTTATAGTTTAATAACAATAATAATATATTTTGTATTTAAATATATTTAAGATTAGTATTTTTGTATTTTCAAAATACATAAAATACTTTTTGCCAGTCAGCCTCTTTATCAGGGTGCTGATTTAGCCCCCCTTGGGGGAGGGGGTGTGTCTGGCATCTCAAACGAACTTACCGAATACCGATCGGCGAGATTTGCCGCTTGAAGTCGAGGCAGGAGTTGAAAACGGAGCACTGCAGTCATTGATTCCCGCGACTCTCGCGCACTGTTTGCTGTCTTTATTGCAGTTAGATGAAAGTTGGTTAGATATATTTCTCAAATAAACAAACGTTTTAGACATTTACATGTGGTAACAGAAAGCCTTTTCATTCAGTAATTTATGTCCTACTTAATACAGCGCCTGTATGTACAAGAATAGTTCAACATAAGCTTGTACTATTTAAATATCAATAAAATGGGGTCTATAATTTTCCGTTTTATTAATGTAATTCAGAAAAAAAGATTACATATATTAAGTTTATATAAAAAGTAGGGATGCACCGGTATCGGGCCCGATACTGAGCTTCTGTACTCGTACTTGTTAAAATGCCCCGATACCAAACTCCGATACCACACAGCATGTGATAAGCGCCATATTCAGACAAAGAAACACCGACAACAGAACAACAGACAGCAGAATGGAGTTAAGGATGTCTACTACGAAGTATATGTATGCAATGAATATAACGTTAAACATTCAGTATTAACGCCTGTATAGCTGGTGTGCGCGAGCTGATAAACAAAGCACGCTGAGTGGATTGAGCGTGCGGCGGCGCAGATGCGCGAGCTTGTCGAGTCAATATACCTTTCTCACAGACCTCACTGGAAAGTTTGTAGTTCGGTCGGATATGTCAAAAACAAGTAAAACAATGCACAAGTTACTTAACGGTAGGGAGAGAGGGAGAGAGAGAGAGAGAGAGAGAGAGAGAGGAAGCAGGGTATTCTTACTTCCGCCAGCATAGTAAGCACTATCGCTACCAGCATGGAGTTCACCCAAACACTTGTACAACTGCCACAAATACGATTAGAGGATGACTGCTGCTGTCTATTCTCGTCCTCGTTCAGGTAGAGGCGTCTGGCATCTCAAACGAACTTACCGAATACCGATCGGTGAGATTTGCCGCTTGAAGTCGAGGGAGGAGTTGAAAACGGAGCACTGCAGTCACTGATTCCCGCGACTCTCGCGCACTGTTTGCTGTCTTTATTGCAGTTAGATGAAGTTGGTTAGATATATTTCTCAAATAAACAAACGTTTTAGACATTTACATGTGGTAACAGAAAGCCTTTTCATTCAGTAATTTATGTCCTGCTTAATACAGCGCCTGTATGTACAAGAATAGTTCAACATAAGCTTGTACTATTTAAATATCAATAAAATGGGGTCTATAATTTTCCGTTTTATTAATGTAATTCAGAAATAAATATTAAATATATTATGTTTATATAAAAAGCTTTTACAGTTAAAAACAGATGTCAGCATTTGTGTAAATAAATATAAAACGCAGGTCAGCTGTTTTTTAAAGATCACATTGCATATAGCCTATAATGAAAATAAAATACGATCGATCATATTAATAAATAATAATTCAAAAAGTAAAAACACGGTATACATGTAGTCAAAGTTAAATTTAATGGAGGAATGTAAGTGATTGTAGAAGTCCAAAGTTCTGTAGAACTACGTGGCTGTCCTTTTTGTATTGTTTCAATATTAAGCCATATTCTTGAACTGGATAATGAGTTTCTTTTCAGACCACTTGCCTTTATGGATGTGAAACTTGCCATGTAGTAAAACGATTTAATATAAAAAAAATATGACATGTGTCCGTGTCATTTCCCCATAGTAAATAAAAACAAAATCACGTTGTTTGTCTTTTTATTGCCCAACTATAGGGGGAATTTAATTTACACAGTGTACTCACAAATTATCCAAGGAATGACATAAACCGAAATAACAAGTGAAAAGGTTTCAAGTATGTATTTTGTGTGAACAAGTACATTAACATTATTAGTCTTAACTCTTAAATAATGCCTTTCATATTTCAAGTTTTTCCTACATTTTCCC
>NW_015537946.1:552293-560040 GCF_001515605.1 Sinocyclocheilus anshuiensis | reverse complement strand
GCTGCTGATGCAAAGTAGGCCCTTTGTTACCAAACACCATGTAACTAAATTAGGATACAATTATGAGTCATTTGCAAACTGTTAAACATTAAACTGTTGGTTACTTTAAAACTAACCTTCATCTGGGAAATCTCAGGGATATGTGAATATTTGATCTGTTAACTGGTTGCATATGTCAGATTTATTGCATGACTCGGGCAGAGAAAAGCTGTTGCTATCAAACATTGTTCACTTGTTCACAAACATCAGTGTATTGGTGAAGAGATAGATCAAATAGGCCAATTGATGGAAGGTTTGTGAAGAAATTTCATGCTCCCTTGTAAAAGTATTTTTTAGTATTTTTAAAATACAAAAATACAGTAGTTTATTTTGATACTTGGTGTGGCTGCTGTATTTTGTAGTTTATTTTGATACACTTAAAATTAAGGTATTTGGTATTTTATTTTAAAATACATTTTGATGTATCTTTGCCCATCCCTGAATATAGCATTATAACATTAAATCGCAACTAATTACTCATCATATAGGTTAAATGCTTAAAGTTTCAGCTATTTGACTACTGTTAGAGTGAAATATTAGTGACGGCAGTGCTTGAAGAGTGGTTACTTTTTACTGTATGGTATTAGCCAGTATTTGAGGTGTGCATATTTATTTTGTCACTGTCACTGATTACTGTCACAGATAAAAGGTTTGAAACTTAAATTTAATAATTAAATGATGCATTCCAGGAGGTAACGCACATACTAATTATCTGTGTTTATGACACATCTATTCGAAACTGTAGATCACTTTTTATGAAACCGTTATTTCATATTAGTTAAAACGTAAGAGCACAGTTTTTATTCATTCCAGTGATTTAACAAAAAAAAAAAAAACTGGTGTTTTCCCCATGACACATAATCAGTAATATTTTCTAAAGAGTCAATTCTGCTGTTTTCCACGTGCAGCACGATCACTGGCAGTCATGGCCATGACTTACCATTGGGCTTGACTAGGCTGCAGCATGGGCCGTTTCTTGCAGGGGGCCCCGCCTTTGCCCATTTACTTTTGTTTGATTTTTTTCAGTTATGCCATTCAGAAATGATTAGCTGTATTTCCACTGTGCATGCAAGGGCTAAATGGGCCAGCCCCGGTTAACAGTTTCCAACTACGACCTTCGCGGCCATAATCAAACAGCATAAATTGGTATTTATGATTGTTTCACATACAAGAAGGACACACGTATTGGATCGCGGCTGCGCTGATTAATTTGTCATCACATGACTACTTTAAACAGCTCCATTAAGCCTTTAGCACAAACGAGCACACATTTAGAAAGATAATGATAAATTCTCATATGTCCATGCCTCATTTCTTTACAGAGGATGATTCTATATTACATTAATGTTCCACTAAATGATGTGATCTGAAGAGTTTTGAACGCTCTCTCCTGTCTCACTGCCATCACACATAGTGGGGCAAAAATATCATCATAATGATTAAAAAAATAAAAATAGCCATTGAATGAGTTTCTGTTTTTAGAACATATGTCTCTGATACAGGAGTTAACCTATCACACAAACAAGAGTCCAGTTTTTCTGAATATCTGCATGATCGCAAATGTACAATAAACAACAAGTTATTGAGTAACTTTCAGTCACAAAATTCCATTTTGCTCCATCACAAAAAAAAAACAGAACAAACAGCAGAACCGTTGCGTCTCCGAGCAACACAGTGTTTTGTTCCTCAGCGTTACATGAACCAGTAAATGATTCAATCAGGCTATAAGTACAGTCGTGCTCTAAGTTAAATGAATTAGCATTTTAAATGAATCGGTTGATTTAAGTATTGCATTCACTCATTAAAACAGTTACTTGCTGCCTGGCGGGTGTAGTTTCATATTTGAAAAAGTAGCTTATTATTTCATTTTTGCAATCATTTAATATTTTTACATTAAAATGTTATATTTAAACAACATAATTTATGCAGAATCTATCTATGGATTTTGTTGATAGTGATTTCATTTGATTGTTAATAGCCAACATGTCTTTTTATTCAGTTTGAAATTATTGATTACATGTTAGAATCTGACATAAAAGGATATAGGCTATGACAATACATTTTTATAATAATAATAATACATTTCTGTCTTTTTTTTCTTTCTTTTTTTTTGCTCAGTGTCATTTCAGGGTTTTCATCTCTCAACTGAGAGAACACATCCTGTTTATTGTATTATAATGACTATTTAATTTTACATCTACACTCTGACTAGTCTAGACATGTTTCATATTAATTGTACTACTGTATATATGAACCTCAAAGCATATTTGAATTTTTGTTTATTTTGTGTTACTCCATAATAATGTTCTAATGTTCTGGGGCATTTGTAGTGTATAGGTATAGGGCCCGAACATAATCTCAAGCCCAGGGGCCCCCGGCCCCCTAAATCCTGCCATGCTGGCAGTTCATGTATAATAAACATCAATAACATCATATCACACAGTCATCGCAGAACTGTCACTTAATGTGCATGATGGCCCTGATTATTTTTTATATTACCAAGTGAGACTAATGAACTAACTATATAACAAGTGCTTTGCTGTCGTGTGCGTGGACAAGTCACTCGAAAAGGGTACTGTCTGGCCCCTTAAGGGAAAGTGAATTTGTAGTTGAGTGGTACAGCATTGGTCAACAGTGTCAAGGCAGTTCAATAACACTGGTTCAAATCCGTAAACCTTTTTGTAAACCTTGAAAATGTGTCATTTACGTGGGGAAAGTTATAAACTTAAGCAGTGTTATAATAGTATATATTTTTTTAGTTTTATTGTTTGTATTAATTTATTCGTTTTTATATTAAAAAATATTATGTTGCTATATAATGTCTTTGTTAAATAATGAGATAACTTGTCAGTTTAAACATGAAGACTTTTTATTAATTTGTCCCGTCTTTTTAGTTTCATTGTTTTAGCTAAACCCTGGCCAGGTTTTATTTATTGTATTTATTTATTTAGTTATTTATTTATTCATTTATTGTTTAATAATGGGAACGTAATAATACAGTGTGCTCACATTTTCACTAAAATTAAGGAAGGAATTATTATAAAAAAAATGTTCAATGATTTCTTAAAATGTATGCATGTCATGTGCAGGAGTAGCCTACTATCGCTGTCCTGTTAAATAAGAACAGATAACAAAGTACGTCCGCGACATGTAGAAATTATTAAATTTAATGTAGGAATTATTCAATGTAAATTTCAAGCATTTTTATTTGTGTCAAACATTTAATGTGATAACAATGACATTTAGCATATCCGTATTGAACGTGCTTCCACTTTTAATGCACCAATGCAAAGTAAACCACTTTTTCTTATTTTATGGCAATGTAACATATGATTCAATAATATCAATAATACTGCACACCTTTTAAATGTGTACATCTAAAATACAGTGTAGTACTATGTAACAGAGTAAAATGTAAGCACACTGACTCACTATCTTGACAAACGCACTAAATTTGCTTGTGAATATTAATTATTTTAACCAGTTTATCTTAAATTATAGACTGACTTCAACCAATTGATCTACTACCTCAGCCCTCAACGAGCCCATCGGCAGAGAGCAATATGTGAGGGAATGAGCTCCAACACGTTCTGTCCTAACTTTTCAAAGTCTCTGGTTAAAGTGCCATTGAGCAGTAAAAGGCAGCAAATACACATTTCTAATGTTGAGTACCATCTGTATTGCTGATACATGCTATACACAGGCAAGCAGATGAGCCCGGAAAATGAATGCAACGTTAAATTTCATGTTAAGTGTTTTCTTTACAATGATTTTCTATAATACTGCACACCTTTTAAATGTGTACATCTAAAATACAGTGTAGTACTATGTAACAGAGTAAAATGTAAGCACACTGACTCACTATCTTGACAAACGCACTAAATTTGCTTGTGAATATTAATTATTTTAACCAGTTTATCTTAAATTATAGACTGACTTCAACCAATTGATCTACTACCTCAGCCCTCAACGAGCCCATCGGCAGAGAGCAATATGTGAGGGAATGAGCTCCAACACGTTCTGTCCTAACTTTTCAAAGTCTCTGGTTAAAGCGCCATTGAGCAGTAAAAGGCAGCAAATACACATTTCTAATGTTGAGTACCATCTGTATTGCTGATACATGCTATACACAGGCAAGCAGATGAGCCCAGAAAATGAATGCAACATGTTAAATTTCATGTTAAGTGTTTTCTTTACAATGATTTTCTATTAGAAAATGCTTAAGGTGGAACGTGCCTGTACACAGTAGTTTTTTTTTTGTTTTTTTTAAATGAGGTGTATACTTTAGTCGGTCCAATAATATAACTTAATGCTACATTAAGCATTTTCTTTATAATGGTTTTCTATGGGAAAAAGCTTAACGTACAAGTTAGCATCTAGCCTGTATATAGTATGCATCATCAATAAGGTGTAAACTGAATTTAGTCTTTTAATATCACTGATTTGGTTCATTTTTACTTACAGTCCTGGTTAGAATTATTGGCACTCTTGATAAATGAGCAAATAAGGCTGTGAAAATAAATCTGCATTGTTTATCCTTTTCATTACATAAATAAATCAATCATAAACTAAATCTCCATTGGCCACAATTATCGCCCCCTTTTATTCAATATTTCTTGCGACCTCCATTTGCCAGGATAACAGCTCTGAGTCTTCTCCTATGTTGCATATTCTTGCAAACAGAATCTCCCTACATCCTTCAAATCCCAAAATCCAAATTGGCGCACTATCCTCTTCAGTTCACCCCGCTAATTTACTACAGGGTTCAAGTAAGGGAACTGGGATGGCCGTGGAAGAACCTTTATTTTGTGCTCAGTGACCCATTTTTGTGCTGATGTTGATGTTTGTTTTAGATCATTGTCCTGATGGAAGATCCAACCACAGGCCACAGTTTGTTTGTTTTTTATCTGTTGGTATTTGACAGAATCCATGATGCCAGTATCAAGTTGTCCAGATGGCTCTATAAAAGTAACTATGTAAAACAGACGCCACATTTAAAAAAAAAAAAACACCCGTCAAGCTGGCTTGTGGCTATAAAATAAAAAGGACCAGCGACACTTTGGTCACAAATGACTTTCATGTTAGGGACAAAAACATTCTTCAAAACATCTCTTCTTTCACAGAGGAAAGAAAGTCACACAGGTTTGGAACAACATGAGGGTGAGTAATTTAATAATTTAAACTGTCATCAAGCCTTACATATTACCCATAAGACTCATACAAATGAAACACAATGTCACTACAATCTAGTAACTATCCAGACATGGTCACACTAACCACCAGAGTTAACAGTATGTTCATCCTCCATTTATATTCAGCGTTCACTTACGCACAAGATCTGTCTGGCTTGTGAATAAGATGACAGGCTCCAACAGTTATTTTCTCTCTCCCTCTCTCTCTCTCTCTCTCTCGCTCTCTCTCCCTCTCTCCCTCGCTCTCTCTCTCTTTCCATCGGTCCTCTTGACTACAGACAGAAAGACAGAAAAGGCTGCAGAGAGATAGAAGCTGCCACTTGACACATCTCGGATTCTGAGGCCATCCCACTGATGAAAATTAAAATTCATAAAAATTCATGTCTCGATGTGTTTGCATAAGAGACCAAAAGTATTTTCAATCTTAATCTCTGTAAAATGGTATGGAAAGTGACTGAAAGGACATAAGGGCAACTGAAAGAGAAAAAATTACTATTGTTATGTATAATAAACTACACGGGGAAATGAATGCAGACACATGGATGCTGCACTTATATGGGTCCTGTCCTGCTACAACAGCTTCCACTCTTCTGGAAAGACTTTCCACTAGATGTTGGAACTTCTGCAGGCATTTGCTTCCATTCAGACAAAAAAAAAAAAAATAATCAAAGCTCTTGGACCTAAAATGTATTGATTCAACATTCACAACTCTCTTGACAGACAGAAATGAAGGGTTTGATGAATGTATAAAGAACATTTTAAGAGAGAGAGAGAGAGAATAAAAAAATATGTATGTGATGCAAATGTCAAAATGTGTTAGTTTACAAATCATGCACTATGGTAACAGTGTTTTGGGTCATAACATACTATGCACCTTTTTCACATTTCCGGGTTTCTCAGCAGCGGAAGTCGTCATAGTTGGGTTAACATGAAGAGCAGTGAATGGGAGAGTACCACAAATATATTTTTTGCTTTACCATTTGCTCAAATAGCAAAATAAAAACTCCAGAATAGTGTTTTCATGTCTTTTAATAAAAGGAAAAAAAAAATGAGAGAGACTGATAACGACAGTCAGAAGAGAGAACGATACATTAGAAACACCCTCGCATTAGTCTTAATTTTATTAGTTTTAAACATTTTTTTTTTTGTAATTTGATGCAAAGGTGATATAATACAAAGAATAGTGTTATAAATGTACATACATTTAAAAAAAAATACAAATATGAAAAACTTTTGAAGATTTACGATGCTGATGACCGTTAAACGTGTCATCACAGTCTTGTGAAAAGGGTCCATTGTGCATAGTATAGTATTGTGCAGGAACCATACAAAAATAAGTCTTGATTAATCGATAATCTTCCACTGTAACCATAATTAGTGTGAAAAGGAATATGAGTTGTTAGTGTTTTACTGCCACCAGTGTTCATTTCAGCTGGAAACTGCAGTGAAATGTGTAGGTTTGAGAGTTTTGAGGTAAGTAAATTAATAATAGAGGCATGTTTTCCAATTAGGTGAAAACAGGCTTCCTTAGAGTTCTAAAACAGTCCAGGGTAAAAATCCCATGCTTTCCTATAGAATACATTCATTTTTCCTTTTTTTGATCAGCAAAAATGCTATTCTATACCAGTAGATGTATAATATGTAAATTTTCTAATTTGGCTCCATTTTAGTGATTTAACTGCCTTAAAGGGGTCATATGATGCGATTTCAAGTTTTCCTTTCTCTTTGGAGTGTTACAAGCTGATTGTGCATAGATAAGATCCCTGAAGTTGCAAAGACTAAAGTCTCAAAACCAAAGAGATATTCTTTATCAAAGTTAAGACTCTGCCACGCCCCCCTAAAACGGCTCGTTCTAACACGCCCCCACATATCTACCTCACTATGTGGAAATATTTGCGTAATGCCGCCCAAATGTTCACGCAAAGAAAGAAGACATGGTTTCAGTAACCGCAGTTAGTGTTGAAGCAGCATGTCAGGGAGACGCTGTGTGTTTCTAGGCGAAAGCAAAAGCACTTTATTTGGCCTTCCGAAAGTAGATGCATTTAGGAATCTTTAAGATTACTTACAACAGAACAGCAATGCATTTTATGGACGACCGTTTCGTGAACCTAGGAGAGGAGGTAATTCTGACTTTGCTATGACAATCTGGCGCTTCTGAATCAGCTACTGTTTTGTTATTAGTTGAAGTATTTGCTATTGACTGTTCAAATGCGGAGTTTTGCGCATCGTGTGTGTGTGTGCGCAAGCGAGCGAGAGAGAGAGAGAGAGACAGCGAGAGAGAGAGCGCGAGAGAGCGAGAGAGAGCGAGAGAGCGAGAGAGAGAGAGGGGGGGGCGGGGTCACATCACAGTGGAGTCAACTGTCTTAACCGTGGCTTGTGTACTGCAAGCACATACCAGCTTCATCACTGTGTCCGTCACGCGACTCTGTTCCCCTTTCGGGCTTGAACTGATAGTAAAACTAATGACATTATTTACTGTCATTACATTTATTTTGAAAGATGAAGCTCACGATTAT
>NW_015537946.1:546968-551879 GCF_001515605.1 Sinocyclocheilus anshuiensis | reverse complement strand
TATTCTGTTACACCAAATACACAAAATAATGATCTTTAAAAAAGCATCATATGACCCCTTTAACTTGACCTCAAAGTAGTGGTGAACTTGGTCCTTCGTTTTGCCGTTTTGCTTAAACCTAATTATGCACAAACTGCTTACTGTTACCTACAAAATACCTGCTGAAATGTTGTCATGAACGTGACTGTCAGCAAAAAGGTAAACACAAATTATAGAAGTTTAAGTATAGGAAAAAAATGTTAAATTCAAGACAGTCTGTAACTTTACTCTTGTCGAGTGAGGAAAGGAATGTGAACTTTCACAAAAATCTTAATGACTTCTAAATATAAAAGCCATCAGCTCAATCCATGTCAGCGCAGGGTTTTATTTTTCTCCAACTTCTTCTCATGAATTATTCACTCTGGGGTGTGTTTGATTCATTTCTTTATCTGTGAAGGCAGTAATGAGGCTTTATTGTGTGTTTGCAGTGGACAGTGGTCGAACTTGGTATTGATCTTTTTCTTCTGAGGCTCTGCATTTGTCTTTCACAAGCTCTCAAGGCATCACAGGGCCATTCCAAGGATAGGAGAACTACAAAAACTGTGTGGTAACTGTGGGTAGTCGCTGTAGTGTTGCTATATAGTTGCTACAATGTTTTCAGCTTTATTTACTTACTTACTTACTTACTTACTGGCCCACATCGGAAGACCTTTTGTTAATTTGTCTACTAAGAATGTCCCAACAGTAGACTCATGAAAATATTACCACCACAGTGACATTTCCACAATATTTCACATAATTTACCTTTAATAGCATTCTGTAGTAGAAATGACGACAAACATTTCTGGTATAAAATGTTAGATCATCTTTGTCTTGCTAAGGTTAATTTTATAGCATTTTATGTATCCTAAATACTTGCATAAATTAAGCATGGAAATTAAGCTTTTTTTATTAAAAAGTCATATAAAAATAAATTATTTGTGATCAGTACACTATTTGTTTAATAATCATGATTTTAAAACAGGTCATAATCAATGTTTTTATAATGGATTGTCATAATTTAAGGCTTGGTCTAAATTAAAACGAAACAATCGATAAAATGTATACATAAAACATGTGAAAAGCAAGAAATGATAAATGATGAGGGCACTGAAAAAAGATTTCCAATATGGTTTTAACATGACCTTTACATAAAACATTGACTTTGTGTATACATCTGGATATTTAGCTGGTGTGGGTACAGTATGCCATTCTGGGATGTCAGTTTAATTAAATTGCTTTGAAACCAAATAGGACAACTCTCCACAACAAGCCACATAAATCATTTATGCCCATAGCATAAACATTACAGAATGAGGCCAAACTGTAATACTTGTGTTTAGCAGTTTGCAAAGCTCCCTAGACCTACAGGTAAATATAAGTATGAGCAACAGTAATATTGACACTCAAGGGCGTCGCTAGAAGGAGGAAAGGTGGGACTGATTCCCAGGTTTCCTACCAATTTTCTGGAGAAAACACATTTAAGCATGACACTCTGCACTCCTAGAAATAAAATCAAATGTGTATAAATCCGTTTTTAAGTAACTTTATTTTCAGCCTGCACACTTGGTGAATTTGTTTAGGGATATATAGGTGTGTGTGTATTAGGACGGCTTCATAAATCAGTAGTCAAACAAGGATGTAATCACTACTCGCAGAGGCGTCATGCCCATTCAAAGTGAGGGGGCATGTGCCCCCTTAGATTTTTGAGCCAACTGGATTTGGAATGCAGCTTCCAATAGACAAAAAATAGACAATTAATATTTTCAATATTTAATACAATCACACCGGCGTGATTAGAATGCTCAGTGCATCATATTATCAGCTGCTAAATTCAAATCTGCGTTTGCTGACTGGCACTGAGCCAGAGACAGACGTGTTTTTACAGCACTGTGCATTATAACAAATCACACACAATGCTGTTGAGCTTATGAATGCATTGACCAATCAGAGGTGTTCAGATGAGTCATCGCTAAAATGCCAGTGTTTTCTTCACTAGCTCGCTGATTGAATACCTCTTTCTGCCGAATTCTCTCGTCAGAAACAACAAAGTGCAAATGTGTGTACAAATCTGTAAGATATTAATTTCATAGTGTAAACAGCTTCAGTGATTTTAATGGGAGTTTTTGACAGTGCATGAACTAGACTGTCAGTGAAAATGTTCTTTGATAATGTAAATGTTCTTTTCTCTCTTTCTGTACAATGAATGTGTTATGATTAGTAGCCTAACTTGCAATGTTTTTATTCACATTAACTTTCAATGTTAAATTCACATTAAATATAAAGCCAGTCGTATTAAAAATATGTTATGGCATGACACCCATATCTGTTAATTAAGTAAACAGACAGGTTTTTATGCATAGTTAATAGACTACATTATTAGGTTACTTTGACCATCGTCCACTATAGATCAACAGCTATAAAGGTGAGAATCAAGATATTTCATGATATAGTTAATGCATTTGGAAATGTTTCGAATAAACAGGAAAAAATAGATAAAACATGTGCTGTTGTGGCTGCTGTGTGTCACATGACGACGACCCCCCCCACCAACTCGTGCCCCCTCAGAAATAATGAGCGCATGACTCCCCTGACTACTCGCACAGCTCTTTTTTTTTCATATGATATTTCTCATCTGGAAAAGAGCTCAGAATCATATTGACAGCTTAAACCTTAACACACTAAATGGTATTGCTGTAATGCATTTATATAAAGTGTCAATCACAAAACGATACTATTTTCCTTACTAAGAACAAGTTGTTAATTCAGTTTTTTTTTTTTTCTTTTAGGGCTATAATTGATGAGCTATATGAGACATCTCTGTTTCCTTTGCTAGTGTTTCTGCCATCCTGACCAATCACGTCACATAACGGTGACACATTCACCTTACAATATGGCATTGGCAGTGATTAGCAGTCGTCGCCAGCGGCCTCTGGGGCAATATATCCAGAACCTCATTGGAATATTCATTGGGCTACAAAATCGATGTATGACTTCTGAAATATGGGAGGATTTAGCTGGATCCCAAACGTATTTCCAGTATGCACTTTTTGCCTAATTAGAGGCACAGATATGTTTTCTCCTTTCACCCACTGCCTGCCATTTCCAGTGCAGGGAGACTACGGTTAAAGCAACAAAGCTAATTGCATTAGCATCAATTTACCGCTTTGGCAAAGGACAGCTGTGTACCACTGCGCATTAGTGCTACATGTGAAAAAAGATTTGTGAGTAGTATGTGTTTTTTTTTGTTTTGTATGTGGGGGTGAGTAGTTTCACATCTCCCCGGTTTTGTCACATGCCTTTTTTTCTTCCTGATAATGTGCTGTCATGTTGTGCGTATACCTGAAGAAAGGGGAGACCAATGCGTGGTTCCCTTTCAGTCGGTCACTATGAGTCACATCGGGACCGACGAATTGGTATCTCGCTTCGAGAGACCAATCTACTTTGAGTGTAACTAAACGAGCCTGCAAACGGCCATTTCCCCTGTGCGCCTCAGCACTAAAAGAGCATTTCCCTGAAAGAGAAATTTCTCTAAAAGAGTACAATAAGCGGGTGCATCTTTGTAAAGACGACAGATCGTCTTTTTAAAGATGCCGTTTCACCCGTGCGTTTATGGATGCGGTCGTTACCTGGTGCCAGGAAGATGACCATTGCAGGAAGATGACCATCTCGGAGCTGCGGGCCAGGCTCCGTTTCCTCCAGGGGGGCGGAGCTCCATTGCCTCTGCCGCGATCTAGTGTTCGTCCTGGCAGCAACCTGTCGTGGACTACTTCGGGCAGTAGCACGGGCGGTCTGAGGGTTACAGTGGTGGCAAACCCCTCAGGGAACCAACGCTCGGGGGACCATCGCTCCTCTAGTGCTTCGCAACCAGTTGAGCCGCCAAAGGACCCCAGAGGGTACTCTCAAAGGACCCTCTGGGTCCTCTTTAAAGAGTGTACCAGCGGTATCCTTCGGTGCTCCTCCCGGCGACCGGATGTTGATCACTGCATCGGAGGGAGAACTCTCTGGAGAAGAAGATTCGGCTGCGCTGCCGCCCTCCGGGATGGTGGCAAGGCCTGAATCGGATCCAGATATGTCGGCTATGCTTTCCCGGGCCGCCGAGAGGGTAGGGCTCGAGTGGAAACCTCCACCGCGTCCCGGGCCCTCGAGGTTGGACGATTGGTTTCTCGGGGTTTCTCTTCGGCGACGCGGTCGAGAACTTGGCCCAGCAGCTCTTGGCTGCACAGAAGCAGACTGAGGCGGGTCGTCACACCATGCCCCGGCTGGCAGCTGCTGCCTCCACCCATCTGCCGGCCGCAGCGCCCTAGCCTGCTCGTCACCGAGGGTGGCCCCTTGCGTCCACCCCTGCTCCCGCGCCGCATCTGCAACAGCCTCCAACAAGCGGCGCCATGGAGCTGGGCGTAGGCAGTCCACCCCACCCGTCCAGGCCTCCGTCAAAATTGGCGGTGAGCGAAAGAGCAAGAGGCCCCGGGATGGGTGTAGGCAGGCCGCCCCACCCGTCCAGGCCCCCGTCAAACCTGGCGGTGAGTGAAAGAGCAAGAGGCCTCGGAACGGGTAACCCAGAGAGGAAGAAAGCTGCTCTTTGGGGGATGGTGAAGGCACTTCTCCCTCCCCCGGAGGAGGGCCAGGTGGAGAATCTGGAAAATCTCAACGAGAGAGCGGTTTTCTCTATCTCTGGGTCCCAGGAGGGCACGGAGAGTCGCGGATGGCCCAACACCGGACCTCACTCATCCTCCTCCTTCGACAGCTGGCAGCAGTGGGCGGTTCAAGAGCGTCAACAAAGGCCCTACTCACGCACCCTCTGTCAACCTGTGGAACCAGGTAAGCGTTGCACCGCACACTCAGACCCCTCTCCGGTCCGCTCACAAGCCGCCCGAGTTGGGTCCCTGCGTT
>NW_015537946.1:546243-546823 GCF_001515605.1 Sinocyclocheilus anshuiensis | reverse complement strand
TGGGTGCCTGGCTAGCGCTACCCAGCCCGTCTCGCTGGCTTCTGCGGACCATCAGCCTCAGCTATGCGATTCAGTTTGCCCGGCGTCCCCCCAAGTTCAGCGGCATCCGCTTCACAACAATGAAGGCGGCCGATGCTCCTGTCTTGTGTGTGGAAATCGCAGTCCTATTGGCGAAGGATGCGATAGAGCCGGTCCCTCCAGCCAATATGAAGACAGGGTTTTACAGCCCTTACTTCATTGTACCCAAGAAAGGCGGTGGGTTATGACCAATCTTGGACCTGCGTGTCTTGAACCGGGCCCTTCACCGGTTACCGTTCAAGATGTTGACGCAGGAACGCATCTTCGGGTGCATCCGTCCCCGAGATCGGTTTGCAGCAGTCGACCTGAAGGACGCGTACTTCATGTGTCGACCCTTCCGCACCACAGACCATTGCTGTGGGTCGCGTCCGAAGGACAAGCATATCAGTACGAGGTCCTGCCCTCCGGGCTGTCCCTGTTGCCCCGTGTCTTCACATAAGTTGCGGAGGTACCCCTTGCTCCCCTGAGAGAACAGGGCATTCGCATTCTCAACTACCTCGAC
>NW_015537946.1:544458-546104 GCF_001515605.1 Sinocyclocheilus anshuiensis | reverse complement strand
TGGCGAAGGACGCGATAGAGCCGGTTCCTCCAGCCGATATGAGGATGGGGTTTTACAGCCCTTACTTCATTGTACCCAAAATAGGTGGTGGGCTAAGACCAATCCTGGACCTGCGTGTCTTGAACCGGGCCCTTCACCGGTTACCGTTCAAGATGTTGACGCAGAAGCGCATCTTCGGGTGCGTCCGTCCCCAAGATTGGTTTGCAGCGATCGACCTGAAGGACGCGTACTTTCGTGTGTCGATCCTTCCGCGCCACAGACCATTTCTGCGGTTTGCGTTCGAAGGATGGGCATACCAGTACAAGGTCCTGCCCTTCGGGCTGTCCCTGTCTCCCCGTGTCTTCACGAAAGTCGCAGAGGGGGCTCTTGTTCCTCTCAGAGAGCAGGGTGTTCGCATCCTCAACTATCTCAACAATTGGCTTTTACTAGCACAGTCTCGAGATCAGTTGTGCGAGCAGAGGGACCTGGTGCTCCAGCGCCTCAGCATGTTGGGTCTTCGGGTCAACTGGGAAAAGAGCGAAGCAGAGGATCTCCATATGAGACCGCTTCAGCACTGGCTTCATGGCCGAGTCCCGAGGTGGGCGTGGCAGCGCAGCACTCACCGGGTCCAAGTTACACCGGTCTGTCGCCAAACCTTCACCCCGTGGTCAGATCTTACGTTCCTTTGGGCAGGAGTGCCCCTAGAACAGGTCTCCAAGCATGCTGTGTTTTACACGGATGCCTCCACCACTGGCTGGGGGGCCACAGACAACGGGCATGCAGTGTCGGGGGTTTGGACGGGCCCCCATCTTCACTGGCATATCAAAAGTTGTTAGCAGTGCGCCTTGTCTTGAATCGTCTCAAAGGGCGCTTATGGGGCAAGCAGGTGCTGGTCCGAACGGACTACACAGCGACCGATGCGTACATCAACCGACAAGGAACCGACTCCATCCCCGATTTGGAGTCATTTCGGAGCTGCTCAGGTATACCTGTTTGCCTCTCCAGAAACCTCTCACTGCCAGTTGTTCTACTCCCTGACCGAGGGAACACTCGGCATAGACGCACTGGCACACAGCTGGCCGCGGGACCTGCAAGGATGTGTTTCCCCCAGTGAGCCTTCTCATACAGACGCTGTGCAAGGTCAGGGAGGACAAGGAGCAGGTCCTGCTTGTGGTGCCGTATTGGCCCACTCGGACCTGGTTCCCCAAACTAATGCTCCTCACGACAGCCCCTCCCTGGTAGATTCCTCTGAGGAAGGATCTTCTGACTCAGTGACGGGGCACCCTGTGGCACACACGTCCAGACCTCTGGAAACTTCATGTCTGGTCCCTGGATGTGCTTAAAACACTACAGCAGGGCCCATTTGAGCCTCTGCAGTCAGTCGAGCTAAAGTTTCTTTCATTGAATACTCTGCTCCTGCTTGCATTGGCCCACTGTATTGTGGATGCCATCGCCCTGGCTTATCAGGCACAGGGTGTGCCCTGCCCGCTCAGGTTGCGAGCTCACTCTACTAGGAGTGTTGCATCCTCCTGGGCACTAGCTCGTGGCTCCTCGCTGACAGATATTTGTAGAGCTGCAGCCTGGGCGACCCTCAACATGTTTGCTAGATTCTATAGCCTTCTTGTGGAGCCGGTATCCTCCTGTGTTCTCACCTCAAACAGGTAGAG
>NW_015537946.1:538165-544213 GCF_001515605.1 Sinocyclocheilus anshuiensis | reverse complement strand
ACTCAATCGGGAAGGAGGGGGCTTCCGCAGCGTCCCTGTTCCAAGTGGAACGGGTACGTTTTCCCGGTGTTATCTAATCTCACAGTGTGGGTAGTGCTACGACAACGATGAATGGTCTTCTTGTTGCGAGCCCCGGCCTACACCAAAAAGGGGCTCAGGTGGCTCTCACAGGGCACTGGAAGTGGCAGCATCCATGGCGCTTTGGTAGCGAATCCCAATCCGTCGGTCACGACGTGACTCGTAGTGACCGACTGAAAGGGAACGTCTCGGTTACGTATGTAACCCTCATCCCCTGAAGGAGGGAACTGAGACGTCACATCCCGTCGCCACAGCTGCTGTACCACTGCTGAGTGGCCGGGTCACCGGCTTGGCTCCTCAGCGAAAACCTGCTATGCATTGCACCGGCTGCCTTTTTTATGCTCACGCTGTGATCAGCGGCAGCTGGATGTAATAATTTCATGCCAATGTGCATTGGCTCGTTTAGTTACACTCAAAGTAGATTGGTCTCTCGAAGCGAGATCCCAATTTGTCGGTCACGACGTAACATCCCTGTTCCCTCCTTCAGGGAACTAGGGTTACATACGTAACTGAGACGTTATGTAAGCACTAGGATATAAATAGTGCGTACACACAGAATGCTAGTATGAACTCAAAGGTTCTTTTACACATTGCAGAATTTGGACACAATGAGTCACAAGGGTAATCCTGCACTCGCCGTGCATCTGTGCCCAGCACAAAAGAACGAGACGTCCTCGGGTTGATCCTATAGTGAACTAACACAATTTTTTTTTTAAATCATTTAACTATTGTTAAAGTACCTAGACTGATCTGAGAGTTACAAAAATTACATTCCAAACGTATATGCTTTTTATTTTCCCCTGTGGAACCTGGCTTACCAGATTGTTCACTCTGCTCTTTTCTACAAAAGGGTCTGGCTGCAGCTGGCGCTTGCACTCTCAGACGTGCATTCTCAGGCTTGCACTCTCAGACACTTGCACTTCCGCTAGCGACGTCACTTGCAGTCTTTATTATTTTTTATTTTGTTCTATTTATTGATTATTTTTGTTTGAATCTCTCAACATTTTACAACAGTAGCCAGGTGGTGAAGACAAGAAAAAATAAACTAAATTACCTGTTGTAAAATGTTGAGAGATTCAAACAAAAAGTAATCAATAAATAGAACAAAATAAAAAATAATAAAGACTGCAAGTGACGTCGCTAGCGGAAGTGCAAGTATCTGAGAATGCAAGCCTGAGAATGCACGTCTGAGAGTGCAAGCGCCAGCTGCAGCCAGACCCTTCTCCTTTTCTATACAAATAAAGCACACAGGCTGTCAATAAATAAATAAATAAATATTTCAAGTCTTCTAAAGCTATTTGAAATATCCATGTGAAGAACAGACCTACATTAATGTTGTTATTTTCTAAAACTCTTCTCGTCTGCTCAGCAAGATGATGCATTTTCATGCAATATCAAATGAAAAAGAGTGAATATTCAGAATAGCAATAGGATATGAATGTAACATTGCTGTAGTTTAATATAAAGATTAAGATGATTAAGATGTTAATATCAAGTAACACATTTCAGATTTCACGTTTTTATATCTGACCATGAAAACAGTTCTAATCTAATTAGGAGAGTGGAACTAATTGTCCCTTATGAATTTTCACATTTAATTTTTTTTTTTTTTTAACAAACATAATATAGATCTGTACATGCAAATTATATAATATTAACAAAACTAAAAGTCAATTTAAGTGTACTTCAAATGAGTTCATGACTGTTTCTTAACCCAATATACAGTAAGTACAGTTTTTAAAGCTGATCTTTGTAAATGTTTAAAGGTTTAACCTTGTAAAAATTAAAGGTTTTACTTTAAAGTACACTTTAAATTGTGTTTTAATATGTTTGTCATGCTATAAACTTCACTTATGTTGATGTGTTGACCAACATACTTCATTTAACTGTAGTGTGTAATTCGATATGACATTTAAAGTTAATACTGTATATTTTAAATGCACTACATTGCAACTTCATCATTATAAATGTGTAATTATAAATACATTTAAATAGATGACATATCAGTAATAGAAATCACATTAAAGTATATTTTAGTTTAGTTTATAAATGCTTGCCAGTACATTTGGCAGTCCACTTTAAGTGCCACTTAAGTGGGTCAAAAATGCTTTCTTAAGTTCAACTAACTGCATTTAATATCATTTTAACATATAATAAATTAAAGTTTCATAATTGTGCTCATTTATTTGGTCTTTTCATCATTTAGATTTTTTTTTTCATTCAAGGGTTGAAACATTTATGTCGGTGAGCTTCTGTCCGTTCCTCCCTTCTACTCGAGACGACTTTATGAGGCCACTGAGGGGCCCTGCTCTGAGCTCCAAAATGTTTTTAATAGGACAGACGCTCCTTCAAAGGTCATAGCTCATAAAAATGGCAGCAGGATTGTGTCTGTCTATTCCAGCCGAAATGTCAGGGAAACTTCTGATCAAGGCACATTTCCGTCAGTTGTGTCTGTTATTTTCAAAGGAAACTTGAAATCAAGGCAGGGAATTTGGGATGATTCACAAACGCTCTTATATTAAATGTAAACTAGTCTTGTACATTTACAGAACAAAATATGACTGCTTGTATGTACAAACCTCACAATCACAAAGCTAGAGTTTTCAACGAGTTGCTAGGCTTTTCTGAGTGGTTGCTAGGGCCCAAGTCTCTATGATATTCTGATCCCTAGATATGAGTTATCTTCTTCTACAGTGTCAGTCTAGGAGATTTTTTGCACTTTTTTTTATCATCCACCTTACATAAGTCTGATCGCTTAAAAAAGTAAAAGCACATATCTTCTCAACAAGCCACGTGCTTTTTTTTTTTTGGTGTGATACAACCACAGCACAAACACGTTAAAGTTTATTGCTTAAGATAAGGGTCGTCCAAATCTCTAGCCTTAAGAGTGAGCAATAGAAGTAGTGATAGGTAATTTAGCTTCGGCTTTTAAAGGGTACTCTACACTGTAAAAAATGACCGTGAATTTAACGGTAAAAGGCTGTACTTACAGTGTACTTATAGTGTACCTACCTAAGAAAGTACTGGTAATATAAGGTAACTACATGGTGTAGGGTTAGGTTTAGGGGTAGGTTCAGAGTTAGTACCTAGTTATTACCTAATAATTGTAATTAATATAATAAGTAGATAGTTTGTACATGAGTAACATGACCGTAAAATAAAGTCCTACTTTAAAAATACAGCTCTATAGTACAACTGCAGACTTGTACAGTTACCAAAGTGATATGCACAACAACAATTAGCTCTTTTTAACCCATGAACAATGCTGCTTTTACATTTATAGTTTTAATAATGCAAGTTAGAAGGTTTGCATTTTACTAATAGTTATAGTTTGTATTTTGCCTATGGGAAACCGATTCTAGACCAACAGCTAAAATCAGTCTTTATCCCATAGCAACAATCTAAAACAGTAAGAAGTGGATTGAGTGAGATTATTCTGCTGTGAATCCTCTACATGTGACTTGAGGTCAATATCAATGTGATCATATGTTGGAGGCATAAGGGTGAATAACCCTAATTTGCGACTATAAATTAGAAGGCTGATTTGCAAGATCAAATGTGATTACTAATGCAGGGATTGTGTGTGCATGTTGGTTGGAATACAGTCAGTGAAATCTGCTTTCCCAATATACTTGATACCCTCAAGCTCTCCCTCCAATGTCTAAGCTAAAATGATAGGTCAAATTAATACATTCCCGAGGAGAACAAAAACTAAAAATAAAAAAGCTTTATGTGTCTATTTAGGAGAGCTGATATAGTTACCAATTAGCTCATGTTTACCCATCATCATTTGTAGTTGTAAATTAACAGCTCTGATGAAAATGAACATATGCGCTGATGTTATTTTTCTTTAAATTATCCAAACATAATAATTAAAGAACAAATGAACTAAGAAATATTGTATGACAACATGCAACTGTCAGCACAGGGCTTCGGGCTAACAAAGCAAGGACAAATATATCAAATAAATACAACTGTTAGCAAAATAAATGCATATATCATGGATATATTTTAGCTCATATCATGTTGTTGGGCTTTTCTACGTATGTAAGTATGTGATTTTTCCAATGGTCTTATGCGTAATACATTAGCCACATGGTTTAAGGTATCACTCATGTCCGTACGTCTGGATGAATGGCGTGGGTTAAAATTACCACTAAAACAAACAGGTTGGTAAAAAATAATGTTTTACATAATATATTCTTATATTTAAACAAAACTCCTTCATTTCCTAATAATATTTAATGTAGTGCAAGCAATAAAGCAATGTGTTCCAACCAAAAAAACAGAAACGTATCAATATCCCTGCAAATAAGTAAAAACACTTTAAATAAGTCTTTTTTTTTTTTTTTATAAAATGTTATGTTATTATTTTATTTTATGGTTAGCTCAGGCTGTAAAATATGAATACGATGTATTAAAAGGAATATGTCTTTTATCTTGAAAAAAATTATATATATATAAAAATAAAATACATATTTGAAATAAAAATTGATAATACGTAATGAATAAGATGTGTGCACTGTTATACTTCATTGACCCACTTGCACTTCCTCACTTGTGCTTCCTAACAAAACAGCAAGCTCTGTTGCAGGCAAAAGTGAGCATGTAGCAAAAGCTTATGGTGTTTTAAAATGTGCTCCTTTTGAAAATAACACTGGCACATGTTGACGACATAGTATCTATGAGTAAGTGGTCTCGCTGTGAGTTCTATCAAAGTGTGCGCGCCTTCCATCTCAATGTATGCATCATCAGCCCACCACCAGGTGTTAACTTCCCACAAGAAGCGGCTGTCAATAAACATCCCCCTTTGTAAACTGGCACATCTCAGCCAAGAGGCATTGAGTGAAAATGCTGCAAGGGCATTTCACTAGCTCTGTGTATTTGCATATCTCTTTGGCAGCCGCGTATTGTTTTTGGCAGAGGAATCAATACCGGTGCAAGTCGCCAGTATAACTCAATTCTGTATTCGAATAAACATGTAGCCTTGGAATGTGACGATGCATGAAAGAAAGGAGGGGCTGGCGCTTCCACATACAGGCAATTGCTGCTGAGACCGATTCTGTCCATGTTCATGAAGCATGACTTTGGTTTTGTTGTTGTGTTTCCTGTGATTCTGAGAGTCTCTGGTGTCTGAAAGCTATAGTCTGGTTGACTTTTGAAATATTGTTACGTCTGCCTCTGTTTCCTGCCAGGCATTCAACAAAACGTACGAGGCTGCACGCACGCTAACACGAGGGCTGAATCAATAGTTGTACTCCATCTATTTGCATGGCTCAGATGTCCTTCTGCATTCTTCCAGAGGAGAAAATGCTTCCGTGTGCTTGACTAAAAGCAGTAAATGCACACTCGTACTCAGCCATATTTCAGACATTGACTCATTGCTCTGTAAGATGTTACTTAAGGTGTTTTGAAATAAGGCAGACATTGGCATGGGGGTGGAAGTATCACAGACAGACAGCTGGGAACAGCAAGGTTGTCTACAGGGTCTGCACTGACATTTGGGAGGCGTAAATAAAGGGGCTCTTTTTAGTGCCAAACAATCAATGCGGCTGCAACAGAGTAAAATAAAATGGGGTAATCCTTCTTTCTAAATCTTACTACATTTTTCTAAATTTAATCATGCATAAAATGCAGACTTTTTTTTTTTTTTTCTTTTTTTGCATTTTTTGTTTTGGTCACATATCATATATAACTTACACTGTAAAAAATTATATGATCAGCAAGTCATGGCAACTTATGTTTTTTACATTATTTTATTTTATTAAATAAAGTTATATGAAATTCAAGTTGATTTTTAAGTTGGTTTAATGTAATTTAAGTTGAAATGACTTGTACAACCGAGTTGATTGTTAAAAAATTTAAGGCAGCAACTGAACATAAGATTTTAAGTTGAAAGAGGTTGGTATACACAGTATATATATATATATATATATATATATATTTTATTTATTTATTTTTTTTTTTTTA
>NW_015537946.1:528312-538129 GCF_001515605.1 Sinocyclocheilus anshuiensis | reverse complement strand
TTTTACCGTGTATGTTTATAATATAAACATGTGCTTTACTGACACTGTACAGTATGCCTTTTGATTATTTTTTTTTTGTTTGTTTATGTAAACACTAGACAGACATGTTTGAGCACTGCTCTAAAAATGCAGAGCTCAAGTTAAAAGAAGTTCAAGACCTTACTTTTTTTTTTTTTTTTCCCCTCCATTCCACTGTCCATGTCTCCGGCCCTAATAGTTTATATTTTTATGATGTTTTCATAATTTTTGACTGAAAGTCAATGTTTGGGGCAAGAGTAAAACAATAAATTATATAAATAAAAATATATGAAAAAGTATGGGAAAAATACTTTATGTTGACACTGAAAAGGTTTCCAAGTCAGTTTTAAAATGACCTTCATATATTAAAATTATGGTCCCACTTTATATTAAGTGGCCTTAATTACTATGTAGTTACATCAAAAAATAAGTACAATGTACTTATTGTGTTCATATTGATTATACTAATCGAATGCAAAACACTCTACGAATATGCAAATGTTCCCAGTGATTACTGAGGTCATGACAAAGTGTTTGACCTCCTAAAAGACTGTCAAAATAAATGTGCTGCTTCCCTTGAAGGCAATAAATATGTAAATAGAAAGATGGTCTGAGGTCTTTCTCAATTTCCTAGCTTATTTATTTTCCTTTTGTTCCAAAGCTATGGTCTAAAGTTACCAGTTATTTAGAATGACAATAAACACATTTCTAATACATCATGAACAACATGTATCAGTCAACTGTAAAATGTCACGACACACCTTATACAGGGACATGAATTGTGCCTACATGGTAATGTCACATACAGTAAATAGAGCTGAAATTAAGCTGAATCTCAACTTTTTTTTTTATTGCCTGATTGACTAAGATCTCAAATAAGCAGTGCTAATTTGTGATCTAACAAACTGCATTTTAACTTTGTGGTCGTTTTTACTTCAGCAAGAACAAATAAGTCCCGTCAAGAAACTTCAGAGGGTGCAGGCCGGTTCTAACTCAATCTGATATAATCAAAGCTGATTTTTTTTTTTTTCGCATCAGCATCCAAGGAGCTCATTCCAAGATCATCATTCAAATACTTGGCTAGCGCTTGCTGTAGCAGTTGCAGTGCACTTCAGAAACCCTCCACCTTCCCCAGCTCCACCTGTATAGATCTGCTATGGGGTAATCGCATGTATGTAATACATGGGGCTTATTTCACATATGATATACTTTCAGCAGCAGCATTTCTTACATGCACACAGTAGCATGTCTGTGGATGTATTGGCAGTAGCAAATCTCGGTACTTGCTCTGCCACAACAGCAGTAGCCTAGCAGAGCTATTTCGCCAAGACCAAACACATTAACACTGCCATGTATATTACCATGCTAAAACTCTCCGAGAGTTGTCATGACAGAACGGTGTAAATGGCTATAGGTTCAACTAGGTTGTATACATTCATAATGAATAGTTCACCCAAAAAATGAAATTATGTCATAGATTACTCAGCGTCATGTATAAACCCATAAAACCTTTATTCATCTTCAAAACACAAATGAAGATATTTTTTTAATGAAACCTAAGAGATTTCTGTCCCTCCAGTGAAAGTCCATTTACCTAACATTCAAGCTTCAATCTTTCAAGACATCATAGTCCATATGAATTGAGAGGTTTAATTCATTTAAAAACTTACTATAGCTTTTCTTAAGAGGCATTTTATTTATTCATCTAAACAAAAGCTTACAGAGTAATATCAAGTTTGCTAATTGCTATAAAATATTTTGGGGCTTTTTTTTGTAATTCTGAAATGTTGAATTCAATGTGTTATAACTCGTGGAATGTTTGGTAAATGTATGATGAAATCAATAACTGAAAACAAAATTTCAGACACAAACAAAACAAAAGTTTATTATTTGGATTTCCTATGATTATGTCAACATAAAGCTTCAGTTATTTCACTTATCAGTTATTTAGTTATCTAACAATTACAATAATTAAAGTATTTTCACTTATTAGACTTTTTTTATGAAATCCAAACAAGATAAATGATAAAATAAATAACAATAATAAAAAAAAAAGTTTTCATCCAGTTAATACAAGCACACAATTATTACCTTAAGGCATAAAAACCTGAAATCAATTAGCACACATTTCTCTCAACACACCAGTCCGATTTCTGAATAAATAACAAGGTCCACAGGTGAGTTTGGGCTTTGGGAAAAACGAATCCAACAGTGTTGGAAGAGTTGGAAAGCAGAGAGGAGATTACAGTTTATTTTTGTTTTTTTTCAATTGGATACACTCTGTGACTGAATCAATACACCAAGGCATCAGTTCATCATGTTAATATGGCAGAAACATAAACACATACCATTTCTGGCATATCACATATGCCATTACATATTAATCAATTAATTCCTTACATTTATATAGCGCTTTTCTGGGCACTCAAAGCACTTTACATAGAAGGGGGGAATCTCCTCAACCACCACCAGTGTGCAGCATCCACCTGGATGATGCGACGGCAGCCATATTGCGCCAGAACGCCCACCACACACCAGTTTATTGGTGGAGAGTAGACAGAGTGATGAAGCCAATCAGCAAATATGGGGATGGATAGGAGGTCATGATAGTCAGAGGCCAATGGGCGAATTTGGCCAGGATGCCGGGGTTACACCCCTACTCTTTTTCAAAGGACATCCTGGGATTTTTAATGACCACAGAGAGTCAGGACCTCGGTTTAACGTCTCATCTGAAAGACGGTGCTTTTTGTCAGTATAGTGTCCCCGTCACTACACTGGGGCGTTAGGACCCACACAGACCACAGGGTGAGCACCCCCTGCTGGCCTCACTAACACCTCTTCCAGCAGCAACCTAGTTTTCCCAGGAGGTCTCCCATCCAGGTACTGACCAGACTCAACCCTGCTTCGCTTCAGTGTGGCGACCAGTCTTGGGCTGCAGGGTGATATGGCTGCTGATAAGCGTGGTTTCTACTTTTCAGATGATATTACTTCCACAACATTCCCTGCTACATCCAACTTTTTTTTTATCTTGTTTTTCCACCTGGCAGTGTAAAATGTACAACTGAAACCCACATCCACAAAGTAACCCCTCTTGAAGCAATACACAAACTGTAATCATCATCCTAGCGGCCTTTCATTCCAGGAACTACTTCCCCTGCTCACTGGTCGAAGATCCAGAATAAGTTGTCAAGTAAATGCAACTATGTGGCCTATGGCAGGTTAACACCTGACTGTTTACACAAATACAACGTGGAAGACATGAAAAAAAAAGGTCCCACTTTATATTAAGTGGCCCTAATACCTGTGTACTTACATAGTAACTAGATGTGTACATAATATGTAACCACAGTGTAATTGGTACATAGTAACTAGAGCTGTAATATTTATGTAGCTACACACATGTAACAAACCTCCGAATGGTTTGTGTAAGTACAAATGTGTAACAGGACATATATAACTACATTCTGTACCAACAATATATATAAGAGCAATTGGAACAATTTGATCCAGGGGGTGGAGATGGGTAGGTTATTACAGCTGTAGATACTATGTACCAATGTGTACTTACACGGTGGTTACATACTATGTACACATCTAGTTACTATGTAAGTACAAAGGTATTAGGGCCACTTAATATAAAGTGGGACCTAAAAAATAAATAAAATAAAACAATGTAAAATTATAAAATAATAAAGTAATACATATATATATATATTTTTTTTACCTTTGTAACACACTGTACATCGCTGTCTAAAATATATGCCTCTGAGGCATAATATCTGACAGGATATCTTAACTTTGTTTTATTTCTAATTTTATACAGACTACATTATATTCCTAAATTGTTTGCTACTGTAAAGTAACTTTAATTTCTGTACCATTCAGTAAAATTCTTAAGGGAAGTCAGTTCACTCTGCAGTACTGGTAATGTCCCCAGGGACCTATTTCCAGTCATGCAAGTTCAGCTCCACTGTACTTGAATCAGAATCCTGCAATGGTCTTGATTTGCCGGTACCCGCAGTGCTTAAAGCAGTGGTTCTCAACCCGCAGCCCGTCACGAATTCAAATGCAGCCCACCATGCTGAACACAATTAAAAAAATAACTTTCAGTTTTACAATTCATTTTATTTTTTATATTAATTAAAAATGTACTAAACAAATATAAGCTATAATGTTTTTGTTATGTAAAATTATTTTGTTTTTCATATATTATTTTCAGACATGAGCAGACCTGTACTCACGTAATTAATGTTACACATTTAACGAACACTTACATGCGCACTTTGGCAGAATTCAATTTAAATAGACATCAGCGGCCATTAGTTCGGTAAAAACTGAGCATCAGAATGGACAATTTTGTTATTAAGGGAGAAAAACGAAATGTGGAAAATGCCAGCGAAGGAACACATACAAACAAGAATATAGTCCCAGTATCAGCAGTGAAGGTAGGAGAGTGCTGGTCTCTGGAGAGAACCTCAGATTATTAAATTTGAAAGTGCTTTCCATATTTGGATCAACATAGGCTACATTTGTGAACGCACATTTTCTACAATAACGCGCGTCAAGTCACGCTTCCATGCGCATCTTACAGACTGCATCTTACAGTCACAACTGCTGTTACTACTTTCGAGTCGAATTTCACAAAATTGGTCAGCTCCCGACAGCATCAGGTGTTTGTCCGCGCGCTCCCTTATCGGGGTTCGGCTGGAGCTCTTTCATGCTCTTTCTATGACTCGCAGGGGGGATTTACTGAGGGAAGAATTGCAATAAATACGTAATCAGAAAGCCAACTGGGTCTGGACAACTAGAGTGGAAAAACAGGTATTTGAAAAAAAAAAAAACAAGATAGCACAAAGGAAATTCTTCAGTCCCTTGCAAAAAATGTGTCGCAAATGGAGAAGACTTTTTGTGTGGCTTGTGTCGTGTCACGGCATGTAACCAAATAATTACATAAAGATATTTTTTATTTCAACCTCCGTAGAGGTTTGAGGTGGAGGTGCCACCGTAGAGGTGGCTTCTTATCCTTATAAGGATTAAAACAAACAGACACTGACTGCAAACATACATTTATGGACTATAAATGCTGATGAGAAAGGTTCCTTGTCTAGACAGAATCAGATCTTGAAATCAGATTTTTCAGTTGGCCTTGGTCTCAGAACCAATTTATCATGGTCCTGTCTTGGTCCTTGCTTTTGGTCTGTAAAACTCGTCTTTGTGCCATGCTGAATACAAAGACTTTAAGCTTTGGTAGCCTCATATAGAAGGCTGAGTTCAAACTTCCAGAAACTTATTCAGAAATGATGTGGTGTTTTGACAACTTTTACTGGTTCTGCTATGCTTAAAGATCAGCGAAGGGAACAATCAAATTCTGAACTTGACATGAGCCTTGCATACCTGAATGAGTTTTAGACAACTAATGAAAAGCATCACATGCCCCACTCTTTCTCTTTCTCTAGGACTGGTCAACTGGACTGGTTACTCACCTTGACTCACATCCTACGAACAAAATAATTTATATCTAATTGTGTATGTTTACCACAACACAGATGTTGTCTGATGTAAATGTGGCCTTTGGTTATAGGCTAAATGGATATAATTCGCAACCGACCTGGGTTGCATGCGGAAATGTCATCTGTTGATTTAGTGACATCTGCTGGTATTTATGACGCGCTTGATGCAACATGTAAAAAGCTGCATTGAGACGAAAAATCGAATTAGAGAAGAATGCAACTGAAATATTTAGCTGCAGTAAGGTACATGCCGTTTATGGATTTCCTTCTCATTCATCCAAAACCAGCACTGACGCACATAGCTGCCACATTTTAGAAAGAAAAAAAAAGCTTTAGTTATGCCCAAATGATTCAGTCATTTAATCAGATTTTTTTTTTCTTTTTCGCAATTTCCAGAGAAAGTTAAAACACGTTCATTAGAGAAGAGGCATATTCAAGCATTTTATTTATTTATAAAGAATTGCATTTTAAATTAGTTTTGAGTCAGACGTATGGAACGTAATTTACACATTTAGGCCTACTTTTATTTTCAAAGAAATTGGAAAATTGCGTTTTTATTTTCAGTGACTTTTTAATGCACAAACAATAGGCTATAAATAGACAAACGCATATTTATAGTACGGCAATGGTGTCGCACTAATAATGTAAACTCGTATAACAGAGTCCTCTATTATACCATGATCTCTGTGCGCTAATAAAACAATCAAGCATGGTCATATATGAAGCATCACTCTGATTGACACCTATGCTTGTGTGTGTATCACGTGCGCAATGACCGTATGACCGCCAGACCCCAGTACTCTTATTTCGGTAATTAGCATCTCTGTGGCCATAATGATCTATTCTTTGCTACGTTTCTTTGATGCCTTGCTTGTCTGTTTGCTCTTTGGTTTATGAGTCGAAAAAGCTTGCCGTCAGACAGGCGTCCCCAACATGCTGCTTTTCCAGCAGGTCTGTTTTTCCCTCGGGACGCAGTGACATGAGAGCAGGACCTCGGTTCTGATTTAAGAAGGGGGATGAACAGCTCTCCGCCTGGATTACGGTTGGTGTGTGGACTTTTAATAGACGATTTAACGTTTGTGAAACGTTTCTTACCGTGTGAACGTTACTCGTGCTGTAGTTTTAGAGTAGAAACACTGCAGGAACGTCTAGAGCAGTGGTTCTCAACCCGCGGCCCGTCACGAGTTCAAATGCGGCCCACCATGCTGAACACAATTAAAAAAATAACTTTCAGTTTTACAATTCATTTTATTTTTTATATTAATTAAAAATGTACTAAACAAATATAAGCTATAATGTTTTTGTTATGTAAAATTATTTTGTTTTTCATATATTATTTTCAGACATGAGCAGACCTGTACTCACGTAATTAATGTTTCACATTTAACGAACACTTACATGCGCACTTTGGCAGAATTCAATTTAAATAGACATCAGCGGCCATTAGTTCGGTAAAAACTGAGCATCAGAATGGACAATTTTGTTATTAAGGGAGAAAAACGAAATGTGGAAAATGCCAGCGAAGGAACACATACAAACAAGAATATAGTCCCAGTATCAGCAGTGAAGGTAGGAGAGTGCTGGACTTTCGGTTTGCCCCGCCACTCACTTGAAGATGTTCAGGCAAAAGGAAACACACTACGCAGCAATCATCCTTAATTGCAGAAATGTGGCAAAACATCTCTGGAGCGAACCTCAGATTATTAAATTTGAAAGTGCTTTCCATATTTGGATCAACATAGGCTACATTTGTGAACGCACATTTTCTACAATAACGCGCGTCAAGTCACGCTTCCATGCGCATCTTACAGACTGCATCTTACAGTCACAACTGCTGTTACTACTTTCGAGTCGAATTTCACAAAATTGGTCAGCTCCCGACAGCATCAGGTGTTTTATTAATGGTGAGTAGAATAATTTATTTATTTAAATTAATGTAATCGATTAGATATCATAATATTTAGACTTTAATATTATAAATCTGGTTGGTTTGTATTGGTGATATGTAAATGATATGCGTGTGGCCCGTGAGACTTGCACTTGGACCATAGTGCGGCCCAGTGGGAAAAAAAGGTTGAGAACCACTGGCTTAAAGGTATAGTTCACCTAAAAGTCTGCTATAATTTGCTCACCCTGATGTTGTTCCAAAACCTGCATAGCTTTCTCCTGTGGAACATATTCTGAAGAATGTTGGTCACAGTTTTGGTGACTCTTGACTTCCACTGTATGGACAAAATTAAATAAAAATACAAAAAGACATTTCTCAAAATATCTTATATTATGCCCCAGAGAAGTCAGAAAGATAGATAGATAGATTAAAACTTAAATATTCTTCTTTTTGTCTTTCCTTCTCCCAGCTCGTCTGAGCTTTTTTCTAGTACGGGATCTGAATGATATCTAATTAGCAGGATGGCTTATTGCATGGATAACATGATTCATTTTGCAATTAATTTTTATAAACAATTGCCTGATATACAGTTTCAGTATATTACTCAGCTCTAAAGACTGTGGGCGAACTGTGCAAATGATTCAGACTGAATCACTAACCGATTCAGTAACCCGTGTGACCGTTTATTTGAAAAAAATAAAAATAAAATAAATGACTCAAAGAACTGTAAAAAGAAAAAAAAAAGCTGAAATATTGTCAGGATTGAACACTGAGCACTGTAGTGTTGATCAACACACCCACTATTTAATACATAAAAAGCTTAATATTGAAGATTTACATTATTTTAAAACTAGCGATGCTACTGAAAAATGTAGTTAAGCTACTAGTTTCACAGTTTGTAGCACTGCCCAACACTATATATAACTAATAAAAACACTGTTGATTCTTGAAGAAAAACTTCACCCAAACATGAAATTCAGTCATTATTTACACACCCTCATGTTATTCCAAATCTATATGTTGTTGTTGTTTTTCAGCAGAACACACGGAGACATGAAAATTCGCACAGATTTCTTTTTTCCATGCACCTCAAAGTTACTATGGCCTGTTTGTATTTTATATGTTGATATAATACCAAATAAAATAAAAATAATGACAACATTTTTATTTTTGGGTGAACCAAAAACCACAAATGATGAGTTAACACCATTTATACACAGCCATCTTGTCGTATCTCAAACCAGATTAAGCAAAGCATATTGTTAGATTAGAATCCCTGAACTGTGGCATCATTCTCATTGTGCTAATGTGCTCTTTATTTCAGACCTCCTTCAACAAATTGACTTGTTAAAATAAGCTGTCTGTTTTTAGCTGAAGAACTCTCATTATTATGTGGAGAGAGACATTGTGCTAATGTGCTCTTTATTTCAGACCTCCTTCAACAAATTGACTTGTTAAGATAAGCTGTCTGTTTTTAGCTGAAGAACTCTCATTATTATGTGGAGAGAGGTTTTTGGAGCCAGGCTCAAGGTAACGCTTGCGAAAAGAAGAGAAAGTGGGAGAGACTGTGCGAAATAGAGAGAATCAGTGGAAGGTGTCTAATCCAGTACTGCTGAAAATCACATACTTGGAACTTCCTATTTGAGTAAGTACGTTAGGTAATGGCTGCTTAGTTTTCCAGAGGCCAGATTTATAGTGGTTTATACGTGTCCAAGTTAGTTCTGACTCAGTCGATACAATGAGATGGAGGTGGGAGGGTCATTTCTTCCTCAATGAGGTAAATCTGGACATATAATAGCCCCATAAATCAGAGTACATAAGGTTGATGCATTATTTGCATGCACACAAAATGCCTAATTAGGTGTAGATGTTTATGAATGGGACAATATGACCAAAACAGACTTTTGTTAAAGTCATAATTGCAATTGTTATTAGCTTGTTTAAAGTTGACATGGAATTGCGCTAACTTTCGCCATGTGTGATATCGAAATAAAACAGCAAACTAAATTAAAAGCGAAAGTTGGACGTTAACATACCACAGTCAAATAGGAAAAGATAAGTTATTTCAGTCATGGAGCATATCAACAAATAATTAAAATGAAAAATCTACTTTAAAATATGTATAAACTTGTTTAGCATTTTCAAGAAGCATTTAAATAGAATGACCCTAAAAGTGTATGACTCTAACATGTAATAACTATATACAGTGGGTACGGAAAGTATTCAGACCCCCTTCAATTTTTCACTCTTTGTTATATTGCAGCCATTTGCTAAAATCATTTAAGTTAATTTTTTTTCCTCATTAATGTACACACAGCACCCCATATTGACAGAAAAACACAGAATTGTTGACATTTTTGCAGATTTATTAAAAAAGAAAAACTGAAATATCACATGGTCC
>NW_015537946.1:514168-523942 GCF_001515605.1 Sinocyclocheilus anshuiensis | reverse complement strand
CTGCATAAGGACTCCAAGATGGTGAGGAATAAGATTCTCTGGTCTGATGAGACCAAGGTAGAACTTTTTGGCCTTAATTCTAAGTGGTATGTGTGGAGAAAACCAGGCACTGCTCATCGCCTGTCCAATACAGTCCCAACAGTGTAGCATGGTGGTGGCAGCATCATGCTGTGTGGGTGTTTTTCAGCTGCAGGGACAGGGCGACTGGTTGCAATCGAGGGAAAGATGAATGCTGCCAAGTACAGGGATATCCTGGACGAAAACCTTCTCCAGAGTGCTCAGGACCTCTGACTGGGCCGAAGGTTTACCTTCCAACACGACAATGACCCTAAGCACACAGCTAAAATAACGAAGGAGTGGCTTCACAACAACCTGTGACTGTTCTTGAATGGCACAGCCAGAGCACTGACTTAAACACAATTGAGCATCTCTGGAGAGACCTAAAAATGGCTGTCCACCAACGTTTACCATCCAACCTGACAGAACTGGAGAGGATCTGCAAGGAGGAATGGCAGAGGATCCCCAAATCCAGGTGTGAAAAACTTGTTGCATCTTTCCCAAAAAGACTCATGGCTGTATTAGATCAAAAGGGTGCTTCAACTAAATACTGAGCAGAGGGTCTGAATACTTAGGACCATGTGATATTTCAGTTTTTCTTTTTTAATAAATCTGCAAAAATGTCAACGATTCTGTGTTTTTCTGTCAATATGGGGTGCTGTGTGTACATTAATGAGGAAAAAAAATTAACTTAAATGATTTTAGCAAATGGCTGCAATATAACAAAGAGTGAAAAATTTGAAGGGGGTCTGAATACTTTCCGTACCCACTGTATATAAATATATAGCAATATATATATTTTTTTCTGCCAACAGTAAACACACTTTATACATACTCGTTGCCTTTTCTTTGTCATAAAAATGTTAAATGATCTAATATTTTAATAGACTTACTAATCTATTTATTTCTACATATTGGTTACATTACATGAAAATGTTGTTATTTATTTTCTAAGAAATAGTAATAAAATATTGTCTATGATTAGTTTTTCTTCATTATGAAATCAGGACAGTTACATTAATTTAAAAAAAATCATATAAGAGGCGTATTCAAGTCTACTAACCCTAACCCAAGTCTACAACTGCACGCATAAAAATGCATTTTTAATTTATTTTTTTAATAAATTAATAGAACAGAACCAAACAATCGAGAATAATGTCATTGACCCACCAGGAACATGAATTAAGAAAATAGGGTCCATTTGAATTTCATTTGGACTGTAATTACTGTGCGCTGAACAGAATGAATGGCTATCCAGTCTCAAGAGGATGAATGATTCACACATTCCCTTACCCGTGAAAAGAAGCTGATAAAGGACATGGATGGAGCAGAACACACCAGCTGACATCCCTGAACTTATTCACAGAGGAAGCAGCATATTATTCATGAGAGAAAGAAGGTCATTCTAATGATCGATGGACAAGATGAAGTAAATCTAATGCAGGTGGGGTTTCTTTGTCTTCTAACAGTCGTTTTTGTCATTAAATGTGTTCAATACGTGTTCAATCTAGGATAGAGAGAAAAAAAGAAGAGGACAAAACATCAAGGATGTGGTTTTATGCTTTTCAACTTGCAAGGGACAACTGAGAATAATTGTAAGCATGCTGATGTCAATCTAGGATAGAGAGAAAAAAAGAAGAGGACAAAACATCAAGTATGTGGTTTTATGCTTTTCAACTTGCAAGGGACAACTGAGAATAATTGTAAGCATGCTGATAAGAAAAAGATTTTGGCACATCAAACAAAGAACAGTTGCCAAACTAAACTCAGAGGAATACGAAAAAAATCTTTATAATTTGCGTACAAAACCAAGTATTGATTCTGCCACACTTAGTTTACAGCAACTCCGTATACTTCTCAAAGATGGCCAACTAATTTCTCAATGTTCAAGGAGATTCACGAAGGACAAGTAAACTATTTATCGCATTGCAGCTCCTCAGCTTCCTCTTCCAGCATGAACGTGCTATGAGCACCTGCTGTGAATAATGCATAACAGAAAGGAACTGAGAGGTGATCAGAGAGAGACGCTACTGCCAGCTTAGCTTTAAACCCCGTCAGCAGACACTTCCTAGCTAACAAACACGTACACTAATGACTTTCATAATGACCAAACAGACTCAGTCTATTTTAAAGCTGGGAAACAGAGGCCCTGGCACCCCATAGCTATTAAAATATTAAAATCGCACTACGCCGTCAATGTCACACTGGAACATTAGCGGCACACAGCCAACGTCCCTGCCTGCCAGCAAAGACAGATATTTATGCAACGAACACAAGAATAGTCAAGGGGCAACCACAATAATTGTTCTACTTTTACTCTGCCTGAGGTTGCAATGGATTTTGGGAGAGTGGGATTTATTATTTTTTTGGAGTCATGTATGACATCTATCTTTGTATTTCTTTTTATTAATTTTTTTCACAAATTATGTTCTGATGGTTTAATACATATTCCTTTGGTACACCGGATGAATTCATTAGGATTCTGGGGAATAAATGTTCAATTTATTTCATTAAAATTCAGAGGTAGACATTTTGCCAACTTTGCCACCTTAGTTAAGGGAAAATTTTTGGAAGATTTTTTAAAGGAAAAAATAAATGGAAGCCATTCCGTCACAAATAAACCAACAACATTAACAGTGGTTTGTTAACATTTGTTTATCACAGTCTAGTGCTGTGTCTCCCAGCCCTGTTCCTGGAGGCACACCAACAGCACACATTTTCCTAATTAAACACACCTGATTAAACTCCTCAACTTGATTCTAAAACCTGCAATGGATTGGTGAGATAAGGAAAACATCCAAAATGTGCCTTGATGGTGTGCCTCCAGGTTGTCAGTTTAACAGAAGTCTAATGAATATAATCCATACAACTTGTGCACTGAATTTCAAAACCTCAAAAGACTTGGGTTTTTTTTAGACAAAATGGACTACAAAAATGATGGTGAAAGGTTTCTGTCAAGATCATAGCTTATATATTATTATTATTATTATTATTATTATATATATATATATATATATATATATATATATATTATTTGTGTCTATTATCAGCACAGTTTATTGTGATATCGTTAGTCCATTATTTTTCATTTGTAATGTATTAAATTGACAATATCTTTGTCATCCCCTTTGTGATTGAATCTATTTTCATTAAGCTCCAGTAGAACAACAATGGAGCTTTGCTGGCATAACTGCTGATGAATCACATCTCCCAATCTAAATGCCTTAATATCTAAATATCCCCCTTCTGTTGTTTGCCGTCCCACTTCTTTCTCAACTGGCAGATACTTGGGCTATTGTGCAGCACGTGGTGTCTTGTTTTCTCTTGCGCAAGAACAGATATGGATCTGCATCTCACCCTCGCTAGCCGGCATTTCTCCCTCTCATTCATCATGCAGGTCGTTCTCTCAAATCCCTGGCTGTCAGGAGACCTGACGGCGGATCCACTCCCTGAGGAGTTATTGACCCACCTTGATGGGTGTCTTCAGATGAAACCTTTGCTGTTTATTCAAATCGTTCTGCTCACTGGAAGACCTAGCGATTGATCAATATGCAGATCTCCTCATGCATGTGCTGGCTAACCTGTAACCAACCATGACATCTTTGCAGGGATCGACAATACGTTTGTCTGGGCTTGTCCACTGATCGTTGTCCAAAAAATAGTTTTAATAACAACTTCTGTGCAACAAAGAATGCAAATTCAAGAATTCCAACATGCAATAGCGTTACTTTAAAAAGTATCCACAATTTCAGTAGGTACAATACCAATTTTCACACTTCAGTTCTTGACAATGACATGCTGCTATTCAGAACATTTCAGCAGTTCAGGCCGTTCACAAAAAAAAGTTATTCAATGGTCTAAAAATGCATTCTTGAATGAGGTGGGAATGCAAATGATTATCATTACTATCATAACATTCGCTGTGTTACAGAGGCCAAAATTCTTGCTTGAATCACCTGGACACATTTTTATTTTACAAACCTTTGGAGGGGCATCACGTATATGTTGCTCCCACGGCTCTTTGACATTGTGTCATAGCAGGTTGCCTATGCATGTTTTTTAAACTATATTATTATTAATACTAGTAGTAGTAGTAGTATATCCAATATGTTACAGAAGCCGTCAGAGTTGATTTTCTGTGTCAAATATTAATATCCTATTTGCATCTTATCTTAATTAAGGTTTAACATATTGGTATTCTGTAATATTTGAAGAATTTGAAATTGGAAAATATGCTGAGACAAGATCCTTGTGACGATTATGTGCCATACATTTTACATGCAAATTTATCACAAAAAAGCTATTTCACTTTGAACTTAGCATCTGTTTGCCATGAGTTAAGTATCTAAAACAAACTGTATATTATGCGCAATTCCGATTACTAGGTAGTTTTCAGTCAGGACTAATATTCTCCTGTGATAGTGCTACACCACAGCTGGCAGTGCAAAGGGGACTAGCATGCAACATTATACAACCCAGGCTCAATGGAAAAACATGCCTGTGTTGAAATTTCTGCAAAACAATATATTACGTTGCTTCTTGCACGTTTCATGACACTTTGAAAACGTAATTTTTTTAGTAAATGGAGCTCAGGTTTACAGATGAATCTGGCAATGTTTTATGATGTTGGTTGTTGTACATATAGCGTCAGTTCAGTAATGAAATGGTGAGTGGCGCTAAAAAGTTAATGTTTATGTAACGTTAATGGTGTAACAAAACTGATACTTTTGAACGTTAGCGTCACATATCCAGCTTCATATGTATGGGTTTTCATATTCAGTAGGTTTGTTCGGTAGCTCACACGGTATGGAGTTGCACTTGAGTGGTGAAGAGTTCCGGTACGAATCCTGTGAAACTATGCTTCGACAAAACAGTTCAAACCTGCATATAAGGAAGTTCAAATGGCACGGTTGCATCAAAAAAAAAAAAAATTTATATCAGTTTTGCATTTGTTAACACATTTTATATCAGTTTTGCATTTGTTATCGGGTAGGTTTAGGGTTGGGTTTGGTGTAGAGAATATTTCCAAAATGATAGATCATTAACTTTTAGCGACAGTCCCCGGATATTTGAATTATGAACCGCCGCAATACGTACCTGAAGCAACGTAATAAAAACACATCAACGTCAAACAATTGTGCCAGGGTCATGTATTGAACCCGTGTTTTAGCGCCACTCACTGGACATTTGACTTGCGAAACGTGCAGTAAGGTACGTAATAATGGTGTTGCAGAAATGTATTTAGAGGCACGTATTTCGAATGAGTCTGGGTTGAGGACAACACATAGTATTGTCAAAGGAACCATGTGAAAATTATGTTTTTTTTTTCCCATGAAATTAAAATTTGTGTGAAAAAAAAAGAATACAAATAGTTGATGTTTTACTGACACTAATGGTCATTTCAGCTGGAAACTGCAGTGAATTGTATATATAAGTATGCTATGTTTGATTCCACTACGTGCATATACTGTACCTGGACCTGTGTGTAACCGACACAGCAGAGTAAACTAAGGCTGATATGTGCCTCCAAATTCTGTGTAAAGATGTACTGCCACATCAGGTCAAGCCCTGTATATATGCCATATTCATGGCTGATGTTGAAGGCCTAACACAAGATCAAATGGTTAGACAGTGGCAGCAGTGGGACACAGTCGCTGTGGGCATAGAGAGGCATGTCCATCTCAAACCAATATCACGAAGTAAATGTCACTGAAGCATTTGAAATTGAACCCAGTTGCTGAGTTATGTATGCATTGCTTTGGGCCACTGTGAGATGAAAAATATCACTTGCTTAGATTCAAAGCATAAAAAAAGCTCAATAAAGCAGTCGGGCTTATTATTATGCGATGAGGCCAGCATGATTGTCTTATTGCAAAACTGCACTGCAGAGTGCAGAGTTTTTGTTCTTATTTTCATTGGGCAGGAACGATAGTGATGGGAAAATGTTATGTATGTTCCGATGTGCAAGCAAACTTGCAGAGCCATTTTCTCTCCCTCTTTCAGGAGTGATTCACGTAGGAATGGTAAAATGCCAGCAGTTTTGAGGCATTTTGTACTGCACAGTCAAGCAGTTACGACGTGGCAATCACTCACACTGCGATCGCTGCCTGACTTGCTTCTGTAGTGTACCGAATTATTATTTTTTTAATTCACAATAGTTTATCAGTCACAATATTTGATGCAACACATTCATTTGGTTACGTTAGTCATCAATTTCCTTTAGGAAAAGAAAAACTGTTGTTTTTAACTATAGAGCGAACGTTCAATACAACATATGTAGGTTTGTATGTTGTTCAGAGAACTGAGCCACAAAAATGTCTTGAAGAATGATGCTCTGACAACCTATTGTGGAAAAATACTGATGGTTACTGTAACTGATTGTGATTTTTTTAATATCTCAAAGCTACCATTTTCTGAAATCTGAAACTTATTTATTTTATTTATTTTTTATTGTTTGGTACTCCTTGCAGATGCTGAATTGGTACAAAATAACGCATATTTTCTATCTTTATATACTGTGCTTTTTTTTTTTTTTACCAGTCCTTCCTATTTCCGGGTAAATAATTTATGGGTTTTCCCTCTTCCTCTCAGTGTAACTGGCAATCTCGATGACAGTAAATGCCAACCAAGTACTGTGTCACAATTGTAATCATACACTCATAACTATAATTATGTTCAAATGCATGAAAGCCAGTATTTATCCCTAAAATACATCATATTGAGATTGCCTATCATGTGTGTTCTGACAAACATCCATTGCTAGATTTCCCACCTAGTCTGACTCTCAGAGAACAACTTAAAATCCTCATTGCTTCATGTAGTTAACTGCATGAAGGTGAAGTGTGTATTTTTTTCAGCAAATCAAACAAGCTCTTCAAGACTACTGTCTGTCTGCATAGTGAAATGACTGAAGAACTTACTTGTAAGTATGTAGTATAAGCACATTCCTCTGACCTGTGAAGTACTAACAGCAACCAGTTCTTCTTTGCACATACTATAACAATGAACTAAGCATATTCTGTAATAGTATAAGGTAATTATAACTTCATTCAAAGTCATTCAGTACTACACTGAGCAATAATTGAGTTTGATGACCAAATTTCAGTATTCTTCTCTTGCTTCTGCAGCACTCATGCTGCTAACCAGAAATTATCGCCTTGCTTTTTACCTCTACAGTCCTGGGAGATTTTGTTTGCTCCTTAGCACCACAATGGCCTTCTTAAAGCATTCTATGAAAGCATTTCACTTTGAAAGCTTTTTCACAACCTGGCCTGACGACCCGTCCTTGTCGACACAGAGGCTGGAAGTTCTATGGGGCCTCGCTCATTCTTTCTGACAGAATTGCCTGGCAAATGGAGAAGTGTCTCCCCTCAGCCCTCAGCCCAGGGCACACACATAAAGAGCGTGATTGGGGGAAAATGGTTACCATCACATCTTTTTCCAGCAAAGGCAATAAAGTCAATACAATCAATCTCTAATGGCCCGTTCCCCTGTGATGGTCTCTGTTTAATCAAAGTAAGAGCGCAAGGTAGCCTCCCTGCTCCGCTGCCGCCATTCATTTTGCCTCTCCCATCCGTTTGTTTGTTTTTTATTGCTTCCCCAGCAGGCGGCTGACATTCATCAGCCGTCTGATTGAGCCCTGCTCAATACATAAGCAGTAAAGCCGGGGGAGATGGATGACTAGGGGCCCGCTTCCTCACCACTCAATTCAAGCACATCTCCAATGGGGGCCCCTCGGTAGTCAACGTCCTGACCCACATTTATTGCAAGCTATAGCAGAGCACCAATGGGCAGAACATGTGAAGACCTCTTGATCTCCCCTCCTAATCCTGTCCTGAAGTGCTTACTCATGAGTGATGTTGCAGACCCTTCAACTTGAAGCCTGTGATAGACCCTCGGGTACCTGGCTTTGGCTCAGTGGGCAGGAGAGAGCCATCAAGTGGCCACAAATGAGTGCAAATGGGTAGATCAAAGAAGCTGTCAGGCTGCCAGCTCTTGAAGAGCTGTTTCCTTCACTCATTAGCCTCAGTCCTCCTCTTCGCAGCCTGCCAAAGACTGGACTCGGCTCTGTCCATTGGGTCCATCAGCCAGTCCAAAGCTGTTTAATCCTATCTGGTTGAGCAATCCTGACTATTAAAGAAATAGTTCACTGCAGCATTTTAATTCTGTTATAAAGTACCTACCTTTTTTTTCTTCCATGGAACACAAAAAGTGATTTTTTTTTAAGAATATCCTGTGAAAAATTATTTTAAAAAGCGATTTTAAAAGCATGATAGAAGTGGTATAATTGACTCAATCAACTGATTCTTTGAAATGATTTGACTAAAAAAAATGAACTGTTTAACAATCAAACATCATTACTTCTTTATACTCATGAAGGCACCATTAAAATGTATCATAGAAGTGGTCTGTATGACTCAATGGGATATATAGGTCTTCTGAAGTCGTACGATAAATGTATGCAAGGAGATGAGTAAAAATTCTAGTCATTGATTTTAATTATACACTTGGACTGGATTAAATCGGTGAGTTGAACTTGAGAACCAGATCGGTGTAATTCATGAATGAATCATTCAGACCAGTTTTGTTATCTGAATCAACTGATTCTTTGAAATGATTGGACTTGAATGATTCCTTCAAGAGTAAGTCATCATTACTGCTCTACTCTCATGAAGGTGCCAAAGAGAGCTAATGTAGATGCTATATTCTTGTGAGTCATATGAGCTATATTATGACATGTATGATACTTTATGGAGTTTTTGGTCATTTTGGAACATAACTGCTCAGTTCCTATTTACTTCATTATATGGAAAAGAGTGGCTTTGCTATTCTTGAAAAAATCACCTTTTGTGTTCCACATAAAAAAAAAAGTTATATATCATGGGGCTGAACAAACAATGGCAGAATTTGCAAAAGGGGCATGCAAAACCCAAAATGATAAAAAGTATCTCAGATGGGATATATAATAAGTCTTCTGAATGTGTACAATAACTTTTGTGCAAAGAGCAGAGTCAAATTTCAGTCATTGGTTTCAGAAAAATGACATATGTCATGGGGGGTGATCAAATGATAACAGATGACAGTTTATTTTGGGGTGAAATTATAATACTTCACTGCCTGTCAAAAATAAAATGCCAAAGCTAAAAGGTCTAAACCTCCACCTGGCGGAACAAGGGTATATTTTCATATTTTCACACGTGTTCATTTGAACCACTTTTAAACCCTACTGTTTCATCTTATTATTCTGGGATTTGAGTGTAATACCTAGAATTGCATTTATCATATTTACAAAAAATATATATTTTCTTTCCCAAACTGTGATGATAATACCCACCTAGATTTCTTATCTCTATTGCCTTTGAGGTAGAAACGTCTCAGTTACGTATGGTAACCCTCGTTCCCTGAAGGAGGGAACGGAGACGTCACGTCGGATGACCGACGAATTGGGATCTCGCTTAGAGAGACCAATCTACTTCGAGTGTAAACTAAACGAGCCAATGCACACTGGCATGAGATTATTGCATCCAGCTGCTGCTGATCACAGCGTGAGTATAAGTAGGCAGCAGATGCAGCGCATATTCAGGTTTTCGCTGAGGAGCCGAGCCGGTGACCCGGCCGCTCAGCGGTGGTACAGGAGCTGTGGCGACGGGACGTGACGTCTCCGTTCCCTCCTTCAGGGAACGAGGGTTACCATACGTAACCGAGAAATTCCCTTTC
>NW_015537946.1:481233-513385 GCF_001515605.1 Sinocyclocheilus anshuiensis | reverse complement strand
GAAGGAAAACAGATGTTGAAATTAATGTCAGAATCTATCTGTCACAGCTTTTTACAAATCTGTCATATATGTCAGAAAGGGAATTTTGTCAAAGAGCGTTCACAAGTTCTGCTTTAGTCTCATTTCAAGTATAATGACGTAAACGATACTTTTTCCTCACTTCAAATTAATGTTAAAAATTATCAAAACTTTGAACAAATATCAAGATTGTTGCCAAGCGAAACTCCAGCGTTCTGTCCTGTCTCCTTGCCATTGCCCTGTTCGCTTCCACACTTACTAAATGACCAGCGGCAAACGTTTGAAAAAGAAAAATTAGCAAAAGCTCTGGGGTGAAAGCCAAGTCTGTGGTCTTTCAAGGAAGGTCAGCTTAATGTCATTGAGCTGGGAGTTATCCAGTGTGATCGGTTACACTCGCTTGCCTCTGCACTGATGTGTCAGCTCAAAGTGATCCGGATCACCTACAACCAATGAACTGGGTTGATGTAAATGGTTGTGAATCCTAGCCAAACCTTCGTGGTGTTAGTAGGCTCTAACATAGCTCTTACATAACAACCAGTATCACTTAAGAACCAAGTCACTCAGCGTTTATATTGGTAACTCCCCCAGGTGGCTGTCTGCAGTCATGCAAGAGCAGCTCCTGAATGGGAAAAGTCTCAAATCTCTAAAACTGTTGGTCAGGATTAGATTACAATATTATATTTCAAATCAGGAATTAAATCTGAGACAAATGGTTCTAAAGTGTGCTTAAATGATGTAAAAACCAATCAATAATAACCAAAACTGAACATTCCACTGCCCCACAAAACTTACAAGGAAACATATATAACATATTTTGTCAATTTTTATTTCTCTTGTAAATGAGAATTTTGAGACTTTTGGTCATCCCAAACTGTTTAACCCTCTGTAACTTGTAACTTGTCAGCAATGTTTTATGAAGTCTTACATATCTTGCATATATAATCAGCTTAATTTTAAAAATGAATTAAGAATTATCATTTACTCTTGGTTTCCAATATTTGCTCTTGGTTTTGCGCGTACCCCTTAATTCTTAATTTAAGTTTTAAGTTTTAGTGTGCCACCCTAGGATTTTTACTGTTCCACTGTCTGCAATGCCAGTAACGATTCAAAGGGGGGTTTTAACCAATATTCAGTGTATGTTTTTTTTTTTTTTTTTTTTTTTTTAAACTAAAATATGGCCAAATTTCTTTTTTTTTTTTTTTTTTTTTTTTTTTTTTTTCTGAAACTATGGACATTTTACCTTTTTTCATTATGGTAAAATGTCTTTTTAAATTCCAGTCCATTTTAATTCTGCTTTCTTATATTCAATTTTGAATTACAATTCTAAATCAAGTTCAATTCAAATTCAGGAATTTAATTGGAATTTAAAAAGCATTCTCAATTCAATTCTGAATGGCGCACAATCCTAGTCAATTGGCTCTGTAAAGTAAAACTGCAGTTGCATATCACAGTATGTTTTATTTCATTGAGAGATTGAGTGGTCCATCTCCTTCACTTGTAATGTCTCTGGTTATATTTAAGCATAAATATAGGAAGCAAAGAGACTTTGGAATTGTGTTGTGTTTGTTTTGCCAATAAGAGTGTGGTAGTAAAGCCACCTGAAATATAGAATAAATATATAGAATAGGAATAAAGATGGCGCTGACGCTGATGGCTGCCTCCGTGGCGTGCTCCGCATCTGTGTTTTTTGTTCTGTCACTGTCATTCTGTTACACTGTGGAAGCTTCTGTCACGAAAACAAATTCCTCGTATGTGTAAACATACCTGGCAATAAAGCTCATTCTGATTCTGATTCTGATTCTGAAGTATGTAAACTGGCTCAAGAAAAAAGAAAGCAATCTGTCTTGGAACTCTTCTCCAAATCCCAAACCAAAATGAGATTGTAGAAGACAAGAGTGGTGGCAAATAAACAGATTCCTGTTTTGATTGATGTTGCCTGTGTCACATGCAAAGTATGTAGTCTTCCTCGGCAGCCCCCAATTTTGGGCCTCCATATTTCAGCTGGAATAATCTGTGCTCTCAAGTGTACAGCACAAGCCTACTGAATTTTCACCGCCAATCCAAGAAGTTCTGACTTTGTCAAACTTTGATGCCAGGCTTTCTTTCTCCTTCAAACTCTCTCTTTTTTCCATTCACTCTACTTTTCATCCACTGCTCTGAAGATAAGCTCTCCATAAGAAGAGGTATCAGAGCACAGGATGGTTTGGAGTGGCACTCTGCATTCAATTCTGGTGACCTGACTTGACAGAAGCTCACTGGCTCTCACCAAGCGGCTCCACACCGCTGAGCACGTATGTGTGGTGTGCCGTGGTGTGAGCTGAGGTGATAAGCCCCAGGCTCCATCTTGCTTAGGCAGAACCCTCTTTTCAGTAAGTGGTACTGGTTTCTACGTGGTGGCAACAGTAGATGATGTGAAAATTGTCTCCTGCTGTGTTTGGCACCTACAGGCATTATTTGATGTGGCATTACTTCACATCCTATTAAAGGATTAGTTCACAGAAAAAAAAATAAATAAAAAAAATAAATTAATCATGCTCATGTCATCAAAGTAAAAAGATTATTTATTATGTTGGTATACATGATTTAATCATCCTTTTTTTTTTTACATGAATCAAGTAACAACCAGGGGCGTTTCCTCCAAGGAGGCAAAGGAGGCAAAGGAGGCCGTGTCTCCTCAAAATATTGGATGAGAAAAAAAAATGTAGTACAAAAATAAAACAATGTCAATATTACAAAATATAACATTAAAAAGTGTACAAATCACTCGTTTTTCTAAAGAAAGACTGTCCAACAGTGACAACAGCAGGTAAAGTTACAGTGGGAGTCCGCTGTGATCTGTGGGAGCTTAAGTAATTTAAAGTAAATCTCTGTGACCAATATTTTTTGAGCTTTGACGACTGATGATCCGAAAAAAATAAAAACGATAGTTAAAAACTAACTATTAAAAAGAATAGCTGAACATAAGTTCACAAATAAAATATATTATTTAAATTGTTACTGCCTCGAGTTATTATTTTGGAGTAAATGTAAACTGCTTAAAAACACTATAACTTGATGAGACTCATTCTTGGCATTAATAAACAGAATACTGATTACATTGTTAAAATATAAAAATATAAAATAGATTTTGTTTTTCCTTTTCTGATAATGTAAGTAATGTTTATTTAACCAGAAAAATTTGCAATTTAAAAAATTATTAATAATAATACATTTGAGGAAAGGATCATGGACCAGTTTTGTTATGTTTTGCACGTTTCTGTTCCTGTGTTCCCTTTTTTGGTCATATTCCTGTCCTCGTTTAGTTAATTAGTCATTCTGTGCACCTGTGTTAAGTGATTGTCCTGTGTTTAAAAGCCCCAGTCTGTTCAGTTTGTTTTTGTTGGGTCTTGAACATCTTCCTTGTGTTCCGTGTCTTCTGTTGGATTATTAATATAGACTCTCGTTTTGTAAAATCTCCTCGTTTCCTCGTTCCCATGCTCCAGCATATCATGACACTTTGCCTCCTCATTTCAGAACACCACCGCACACCACTGGTAACAACATATTTGTTCATTTAACTTTAACATCATTAAATTAAGTTATTTATAAGTGACCAAAATAAGCAGTTTCAAAGTGATTTTATATGGTTCCCTGTTAGCGAGCAATAGCACATATTAGCATGTTAAATCCTAAGTCTGTTCCTTAAAGAGATAGTTAACCCTAAAAGCTCAATTCAGTCATCATTTATTCACCCTCAAGTTGTTCCAAACCTATATGAATGCCAACTGTTGAAAATGAAAGAAAATATTTTAAAGAATGTTGGTAATCAAAGAGTTGTTGGCTAGCCATTGACTTCCATAGTAGGAAAAAAATACTATGGAAGTCAATGGCTACCATCAACTGTTACAATATTCTTTAACCCTTAAACACATTCCTCAGGTCTTTAGTGACCCGAGATGTCATTCATTACTCTCTCCCTCATTCTTTTTTTTAAGTTAGACATCAACCTTAATATTTGTCAATCTATTCATGATAAACAATAAAACAAGAAAAAAAAAATTTCGATTTTTTTTTTCGATGTGTGTGTGTGTGTAGGGTCACTTAATGCCAACTGTTGAAAATGAAAGAAAATATTTTAAAGAATGTTGGTAATCAAAGAGTTGTTGGCTAGCCATTGACTTCCATAGTAGGAAAAAAATACTATGGAAGTCAATGGCTACCATCAACTGTTACAATATTCTTTAACCCTTAAACACATTCCTCAGGTCTTTAGTGACCCGAGATGTCATTCATTACTCTCTCCCTCATTCTTTTTTTTAAGTTAGACATCAACCTTAATATTTGTCAATCTATTCATGATAAACAATAAAACAAGAAAAAAAAATTTTCGATTTTTTTTTTCGATGTGTGTGTGTGTGTGTGTGTGTAGGGTCACTTCACTAGCGACCCAAGGTATGTAATAGTGTAAGTATTTTTCCTATGACACAATAATTAAATATCTGTTATTCAGTGCTTTCCTCCAAATACTTGAGCTGTTCGTCGGATGCAATGAAGGAAAAATTAACTAACTAGCTTGTCACGACTATTTCCCAAAACCTTAGTAACTTCGTCATGCATCTGTCATTGAACCAACAAGATGCCTACAGAACTGTCATAATGACAGCATGCAGATATCAGAGTAATAATGTCTGTTGGTCAGAGATCAAATGAATGTCACATTATTAATGTAAATAACGAACATGGCATCTGAGGACATCTGAGGCTGTTTTTGTTCTCCATTGTTTTGTTTTATTTTTAAATGTCATTGATTCAATTGTGGCTTCACTCTTGCGTCACACTCTGTAGGCTGTTTGCTTTGCAAATGTTCATTGGAACCATAGGCGCCAATTTATATTTCTGCCGGTGGGTGCCCAACCACATTGGCTGGCCGCATATTACGTTGTTTATTACTTATCAGAGCTGTTGAAACCGGAGATTCACACTAGATAATAACAAAATAATCTGCACATAAGATAAAATCGACAGATGCAGAATTTGATGAAGCCTGTGTGCATTAATGTTCCCATAGGAAAGACAAATCAAAAGTGAGATCTCTTTAACATCTCAAATATTTATCCTAGACAGAAATTAGTTTACTTTAAGATCGAATTGAGATTTTTGTTTGAGTCTCCTGCTTCTCAAACCTGTCTCCTGAGGCAAAAACTCTAACACTCTCACAATGGTCTCCTTTAAAGCTTTAGGATAGATCTCAACAACATCACACACTGTGCTCAGATATTTCTCCTAGTCTAAAGACTCTGGTGGTCTCACATTTGTCTCCTCCAAAGTTTAGATTAGAGATCTCAACAGCATCACACACTGTGCTCAGATTTATCTCCTTAGCTACAGACATTGGATCTCTCACATTTGTCTCCTTTAAAGCTTTAGAAGAGATCTCAACAAAATCATACACTGTTGCTTAGATATTTCTCCTTAGCTAGAGACTCTGGATCTCTCACATTTGTCTCCTCAAACGTTTAGATTAGAGATCTCAACAACATTACACATTGTGCTTAGATTTTTCTCTTTAGCTAAATAATCTGGGGGTCTTATATTTGCGCCAATTTATATTTCTGCCGGTGGGTGCCCAACCACATTGGCTGGCCGCATATTACGTTGTTTATTACTTATCAGAGCTGTTGAAACCGGAGATTCACACTAGATAATAACAAAATAATCTGCACATAAGATAAAATCGACAGATGCAGAATTTGATGAAGCCTGTGTGCATTAATGTTCCCATAGGAAAGACAAATCAAAAGTGAGATCTCTTTAACATCTCAAATATTTATCCTAGACAGAAATTAGTTTACTTTAAGATCGAATTGAGATTTTTGTTTGAGTCTCCTGCTTCTCAAACCTGTCTCCTGAGGCAAAAACTCTAACACTCTCACAATGGTCTCCTTTAAAGCTTTAGGAGAGAAAGACCATTGTGACAGTGTTAGAGTTTTTGTCTCAGGAGACAAGTTTGAGAAGCAGGAGACTCAAGCAAAATGTCCATTCAATCTTAAGGTAACCTAATTTCTGTCTGGGAGAAATATTTGAAATGTTAAAGATATCTCTTTTTTTATTTATTTTATTTTTCTTCCCTCTGGTTAGCTTCCATGTCATTTATCCACACCATTTCAATCTAAGACAATACATGCATTGTCATATTTGAAGTTGTTTTATGTAGACAGTGTTTTATTGCAAATTATTTAACAGAGGAAACCATAACCTATATTTACATACATGCAAAAATTAGCTGTACAAGACCAGATTTTAATGCTAAACAAAGCAAAAAAAAAAACACTGGTACACTGGTAAAGTGTTACATTTGTTAAAAAAAGGTATTGCTCTTATTCTAAACATGTTGCACTTGAAAGTCCTTTCTAGTGTGTTTGGAAAATGTGGTGTATATACAATGCTGGACATTGAAGATCAATTTAAACATTTAAACTAGTAACCCTTGATGTTCTGAAATGTTTAATGCTATTTAAATGATAGTTTTAGTATTTACAATATTAGTAAAAGTTTAACGTTTCTCCTAAAATAAAACTGAAGACATCTTAAGACAAAGCTGTTATCTTATGAGACATATAAGAGAATCACCTCTTAGTATCCTGAGCATAGAGTAACCTCTGTCAGAGCCATAGCCTTGTAGGCAGCAAATCAGCATGAAGGCACAACTACACCTCAGGCAGCATGGGTTCAAATCCCAGCTAAAGGTACTTTCCTGCTCCTGTTCAATTCTCACCTGTCCAATTGTTTCCGGTCTCTACTCCTACTGTCCTGGCCATTAAAGATGAAAAACCCCATTGCAATCAAAAAAGCAACCTCTGAGTAGTAAATGCTTGCAAGAGATTACAGCAAGACAATAAAGAGATCTCCCATTGTCATTTTGGATTCCTTTCTTTCAGAACTTTCTCATTTCTCAGTTGTGTCTACTTTTATTTCTCATAAGAATTTTTAGGAGAGACATCTGAGACACTGTTGAGACTAAAATGAGAAATACATGAGAATCACAACTAAGTCTCCTGAGGTTAGAAAGAGCAACCACTGAGTAATAAAATATTCCTATAATGGAGTCTTGAAAGAGATTGCAGCAAGACAATAAAGAGATATTCTATGTTTCTTCCAGCACATTCTCAGTTTTGACTCTTTTTTTATTTTTTTTTCTCAAATATTTCTCATGTCTCATTTGTGTCTACTTCTATTTCTCCAAAGGAATTTTAGGAGAAACATCTGAAATGCTGTTGATACTAAAATGAGAGTTACATGAGAATCTCATCTAAGTCTCCTGAGCTTAGGAAAAGCGACCACTGAGCAATACATTTTTCCTATGGGTTTACTCTAACTGTATAGAGATTTTCACTGACGAAATTAACAAATATCCTGCTCATTTTTACGACTTTGAAGCATAGCCTACTGCCGCATAGAACTCCATGCGATCGCCTAAATATGAGCTATGTTAACTAAAACACAGTTTTATCCAGGCCCGGTTCCAGAATTAAATACTGAGGGTGCTTCAGAAATTAATGAGTGCGCTCAATGCATAAAAAATATTTGTGTCCCATCCATTGCTCTTTCAAGTGGAAATCCCGCATAAATATGTGGATGTCTTTCCCGAAACTTTGCAGCGTGCATGTGGCCAAAAAAACAAAAGATTTATACAAATTCTGAATGGAATATATATAGAAAGCACATAAAATAGCACTCCCTTTAAAATCACTAAAGCTTTCACTCGTTTTAGTTCATCGCAATCTCATGAAGTTTTGTTATAATGAAAGTTTTCGCAAGCTTGCAAAACTCTGCAATGGACAAAAATCCTGGTGTTTTGAGCGGTGAGTGGATTCTAACTTAAACGCCTCTGATTGGCTATTGCGTTCAAGAAATCAACAGACATATGTTTGTGATTGGCTACATTGCTCAACGCTACAAAACAAAAAAAAACATTTTGATTGTGCTCTCCAGAGCACAAACACAAATATGCACTGGATAGACTTCCAGATCTGTTTTGCCAATATGATATAGAATAGAGAATATCTTGAGGGTCTGTTCCAATGTTCTTGAATGGTTTCAGCAAACTTGAAATCTAGTCCATGAGTAGCATGGACTACTTTTATGGTGCTTTTTGTCATTTCAGAGCTTGACAGCTTGAATGCCTTTTGTGTTCCATGAAATAAATAACAGTTCAGAATGATGTGAGAATGAGTAAATAATCTCTATGTATGTACATTATGTATGTACTGTATGTATTTATTTATTTAGGCGGGTGAACTATTTCTTGAAGTGTGTGTCCTCCATTTACAATCTGCTTAGGCTGTATCCTGGAGTTGAGACATGAGCTAAGAACAGTATGAATGAGAGGGAAGGATTATGGCCTCTGCTGGTTACATAGGAGTTTTATTATACAATTGAACAGCACGAGCCCTAATCAACATGATGTTAAATGTGGTGACACAGAGAGAGGTCAGCAGTTTGTAAGGGTTAACAGCTTTGTGTCAAATCAATGGCATTTAGCAGCATACCTCACTCTCTCGACAGTTAATCAGAAGGCAGGTTCTTGGTCTTAATGCCACATGCTGATCCAACCCACATTTTTTTGCATTTCTCTGAGCTCCAACCTAGAGTTGCTCTCTAATGACGTACTCATTCACTGCCAGCATCGTGAAAGGGAACTTAGCACTCTCCTTGACTGTTAGCAGTTTTAAAGGGATAGTAGACCCTGAAATTGAAATTCATCTACTCCACCTCTGGTCACTATATACCTTAACTGTACAGAAAAGAGCAGATATTTATTTACATTGTTGTTCACTGTAGAAATCAAGGTCATTAACATGATGCTATTTTTTTTGTCAGGATCTATTACTTTATTTAAAAATATAATACATTTGTAATACATGTGATTCACAAAATCTCTCATCTAATATGAGAATGTTTTTAATGGAATTAATTTTTAGGGGGAAATAAAGTCAGGAATGTCAGGGTCACTGTCCTGATATCATAATGAAGAAAAAACTTAATTGAGCAAAATAAATTATAGCAAAAATAACCTAAGAATGGCATAATCTTTTAGAATTATTTCTTAGAAGGAAAGTATTTCAACAAAACCACTTCACTTATTAATATTTGTTTTTCCACCAACATGTGGTACAACCAACATACAGAAATTTAAATAAATAAATAAAAGGAAATTATATCATAGTGAGGACCCCTGCAGTCCCGCATGACTGTGCGTCAAGGTTAGTAAGTATCTTAAAATATCAAATATTTGATATTTTTTGACAAGCCAAGGTTAGCTCAGGGTGTAAAATGTGATAAGTGTGGACTTAATGACTTTTTTTTTGTTTGTTTTTACTTGTTCTGTTTACATATATTATTTAATGTTAATTTGGTGAATCATTTGGTACTGTGGTAATGTGTGCATGTTTTTACATTGTACTTAAATTGATTTATTGTTATTGGATGGTTATACCGCACAATATTTTTTAAATAATTAAACTGAAGCTTGTCATTGATTTTGGAACGACATAAGGGTGAGTATATTATGAAGGAATTTTCTTTTTTTTGGGTGAACTAATTTTGCAGCGTAAATTATGAGCTGAAATTTTACATTCATGCATACAAACACGCAAACTCACAAATAAACATAAGACCCTGCCAAAAGGACCTTAGAAGCTGCTGTTTTCTTACGCCTGTCAAGACAATAAGAAAATTCCAACTGTAAATCCAGCAAAGGAAAAAATAAATAAAAAATACAGGATAAGAAGCAAGGCAAATCAGTGCATAATCCTTTGGCATCATGTGCACTACATCCTGAACTTAGCTGTAATGCTGCATGCTAAAAGAAGTCACTTGGCCCACTCCAAGCATACAAATCAATTACTTACACATCTCAGCAAGAACCGAAGCCAAACAGATATGAAATAACAGCTTGTTCCATTCCCATTCAGAGTATGACTCGTATCTCTTCTGGATTAGAATTGCACTGGCAGTTGATATCCTGTGGTGGATGTCATTTTCCTGCAGATTCGCTTTAAGTCAGCACTAATTCTTTCTTTCTGTCTCTTCTCTTCATATCTCACTCCCTTGCTCTTTCTGTCTTTTGGGGGGTTAGCTGACTCAGAAGTTGTCAAGAAAGATATGCACTCAACATGCCCGTCACATAGAAATGAGTTTAAGCATGACTATTTCTAAGATCTAGAGGTCTGCTACCCAGTCTGTGACTGACGGACCCAAAAAGTTGTCTGGTTTCATGCTAGATTTGAGTTTGCATCGTTTGTGATGCTTTAACATATTTTACCTTTACATACAATGTAAAAAGTGTTAACTTGCAACTGTTAACTTAAAATAGCTATTTCTATCTGATTTAATGCACAGAGATTATTTTAAAATTTGAATAAATCAATGTATTTAATTGGATTCAGTGAGGTTAAATAATTAACATCATGTTTTTTATTTGAATAAAACCATTTAATTGAGATGTTACCATTTTTTAGGTTATTAATTATTTAATTGTATTTCTTGTGTACATATAAAAGTGTACACTTTTATATTTTAGTCAGAGCTATGAGTTTAGGTTGAGTTCAACCCTACAATTTGACACTCAGATCAGGTTTTGTTTAGAGCCAGGTTTAGGCTTAAATTTTATACTGACGTATCTAACATAATACATCTGTAAATTATTCATTTATAGATATTAATGGATCAGTCAACAATTTAATCTTGTGTAAAGAGTCCTGAAGTAGTCATTTTGATTCTTTGCTTTAGAAGACAGCACACATCAAAGTGCTGGTCTCGTCTCCTCTTTCTCTAAAAGTCTCGAAGGCTAAACTTCAATAACTGAGAGTGTTGCATCATCTTCCAAGTTACTGAACTTACTTTCGTGTTTGGAATTGTAGTTTTCTCAATTCGCATTATAGTGAGCCAACATACAGTTTAGCCCATGAAATGCAGTTTTCTTTCCTGTGTTGACATATTTTGTGTTGGAAAAATAAGTTTGGATGGGACATATTGAATCAATGTGATCATCAAAAAATAAATAAATGGCCAACCAACAAACCAATAGGATTTAGTTACGAAACAGCCATGAACTGTTTTGCTACCTGCATATGGCTACTAAAACTAAATTTTGTCAACATAATAGTTCAAATTATCATTTAGACACTAACATGAACTAAAAGCCGCAATTTTATAATTGTGAATTCAAGGTGTCATTAAAAGCCACAATATTTTAGAGTACAAAATGACTAAAAGGGAGTTGCACTGAGTTTGGTCATGTTCTCAAAACTTAAACAATGAAGTCAAACTCTAAATTTCCCAATCTGTCAATCACAGAGTTTGAGAACTTTTAATCAACTTAGGATGTGTTATGAAGCTTTACATTCATACCAATTTCAGAGATGGAGTTTCAGAACCAGCTCTTTTGAGGTTATTTAGGTCTTAGTGCAACACATGCCTCTGGCATTCTGTAAACCCTTGACACTTCATCCATGGCTTGCAAACCTCACAGCTCTTTAATAGCTCAAAGTCTCACTTTGTTCACAACATTTTGCTTTAACAAGTTTTCGTCTGAGGTTTGTCAGTTGTAATAACAACTTTCAGTATGATTGCAAGCTACATCACTATGACTAACCAATCAGAATTAACCTCAAGGCAAAATTCCTCTGAAATCGAAGTGGACATACAAACATGAGTGCAGAACATTCAAGGAATAGTTGGAACTTTTCTTCATTTAATGGTATGGGTATGTATGCTTGCTGGTGGTATAATCTCATTAAAAAACATCACATAAAAAAATAAAAAAAAATGTTTAAACTTATAAAATAAAATTCCATCATGATACCAGAGGGCATTTTTTTTTTCTTACAAAATGGAACTGCCTAAGGTTAAGTACCACTACCGTAAACATTCCATCATATGTCCTGATGTTGATATATTGTATTATTAATAATAATAATAATAATAATAATAATAATAATTATAATAATAATAATAATAAATGGCAACACATATTAGGACTGGGCTGTACATGCCGTGTACAGCACAAATGTGTCAGCTGGAAGATTTTTTTTTTCTGCAGCTATCAGCGGGTAGCATCATTTTACATTATTTGCATGGTAGAGCGATGAATAACCATGAAAATACATAATGGAACATGTCCCAAAAAAGTTAAAGGGATGGTTCAACCAAAAATGAAAATTCGGTTATTAATTACTCACCCTCATGTCGTTCCAAACCCATAAGACCTTTGTTCATCTTCGGAACACAAATTAAGATACTTTAGATGAAATCCGAGATCTTTCTGACCCCTTAGGTAACTACCACGTTTAAGGCCCAGAAAAATACCAAGAACATCGACAAAATAGTCCATGTGACGTCAGTGGTTCAACCGTAATTTTATGAAGCTACGAGAATACTTTTTGTGCGCAAAAAAACATAAATAGCGACTTTATTCAACAATTCTTCTCGTCCAAGTTACCATGTACCGCCATTATCGAGAGTATAATTTTCATTTTTGGGTGAACTATCCCTTTAAGATGAGAAATAACTTGTTATTAAGAGGTTTTGTTAAACACAATATGAAGCAGTTTAGTTGTTGCCAAGCAAAATTAAAATGTTTTGCATTAAAATAGAAGGTGATACAACTCTTGTGAATCATAAAATCGCAAGTGTGAACGTGAGTTTTATCACAGCTACATATTCTGATTAATCAAATTATTAAAAAAATAATTAAAAAAATATATTTAAAAAAAACAGTTTTGAGACTTTTTTAAACTCAAATGTTAAAATGTTAAAAAAAAAATTACACTGATACTCATTCCTAAATCATCATTTATTTGCACTGATAAAAATAATCTCTAAGTATCCAACCAATCAATTTCTGAATAAAACAATACATTATTTAATTGAGATGAGGTACCTCATTCTACTGGATTATCAATATATATATATATATATATATATATATATATACATATGTGTGTGTGTGTGTGTGTATGTATGTATGTATTAATAATCGTCTTCGTCTTCTTCTGTCTATATATAATATTGTTGTGAAATAAATGTTGTCATATATGTTATGAGATTTTGGTTCAGTTCATATGAGGTTAAACATATCTATGTTGTTTGCATCTCAAGAACTTTCAGTTGTGGTGACTTAATTATACATTTGTGTCCATTCGCTTGCCACTTGTCAAGTTTTCCATTAATGAGGAAGTTATTCTTAAATTTGGCATTGTTAAAATCTCTTACTAGTGGTTACTGTTACTAGGAGAATGGAGAATGTTATTATTGTCAGAAAAAAAAGTCATCCACCCTCCACTGCTTTTTACTAATTACAATTCTAGTTTATGAATTCAAGTTTTATTGTGTCCTTTAATGCATAATTTGTTTGCTTAAAAACTGGGTATGCCTAATGGATGTACTGCATATAAGAAGTATAACACATGCACATAATCACCTTATCCGTATGTAAGAGCACTGTATCAGTCAGTGAGGTCATTTTATGTTGAGTAATGTTTGATTGCACTCTGCATTCCAATGAGAAGTGTGCTAATACCTACTTATAATGCATCAACATTGCACTAGAGGCTCTAAAATCACCTTGCCGCATCAAATGGTATGTTCTTCTGCACACAATTACACATGCTCTCTCCAGTAGTTGATTAGTAAAAAAAATAAATTAATTAAAAATTAAAAATTCACAGAGCGAGCACAAGAAGATTCAACTCAATATGCCTTTTCTTATTTGGTTTTAAGCTGAACAAAGATGCCCATGCAATTCATGCACAAAGCAACTAATCAAAAACTCATGGGTTTGGGAGAATATATGCAACATTTATAACTAGAGGATTAGGGAATGTGAGCATGCATCAGCCATTGAATACAAGAACAATGCTAAATCCAGCTTTCTGGATTCTCTGAACCCCAGAGGAACGCTAAAACCATTTGAAGTCATCAAAGACGCCTTGTAATAATTTTTAAAATAACTAATCCTGAATTATATTATCTTCTATTAATTACGGTAATGAAATGTTTCAATCTTCATTCAAACATCTATTACTCGCAATTCTCTTGTATTTGGTCAAGAGTAGCAAGGTCCTCTAATAGAATATTGTAGAAATTATCTATTTGTGTATGCCAACTTGGAAGTTAGCATCACCCAGGTTCTTTCGACAAAAACCCAATAGGATTCTTCCATTGACTTTGGATTATTGTGGTTTATGTTTAAACGTTGAAAAAGTTTATGATTCTTACACGTTTCATTCATAATGATAATGTTAACACTTTAATTTAAGAAGCAATTCTCACTTTTAACTAGTTACTCATTAGTATGCATATACTAGCATACTGGCTGTTTATTAGTACTTATAAACCACATATTAATGCCTTATTCTGCATGACCGTATTTTAGATCCCTTAATCCTACACCATACCTAAACTTAACATCTACCTCACTAACTATTAATAAGAAACAAATTAGGAGTTTGAGGCAAAAGTCGTAGTTTATTGTTAGCTAATAGTGTGTAGATTTTAGCGGCATCTAACGGTGATGTTGCGAATTGCAATAAACGGATTAGCCCCTCCCCCGCCCCTCCCCTTGAGAAGCTACGGTTGCCGACACAGGACAAAGATGTCGTCATCTGAGACAGCAGAGAGTAGCCAGTCAAGCGTTTCTTACTCTACTTACTTCTACGAACGACCTCTGCTTCTAATGAACCCCACGACGACGACTACTACTTCTTTGTGCATATTCAACGTAGCGACGATGCGAGCTGCCTATTAAAACACGAGGAAGAAACGAAGAAGAACAACAGTGACGAAACGCGCTCTGTAGAGTAGTTTGTCCATTTAGGGCTACTGTAGAAACATGGTGGCGCAAAAGGCCGACTTAACCAGGGGGATCCGCAGTGTATGTAGATAGAAATGGCTTATTCTAAGGTAATTAAACCATAACGTGAATGTTGTAAGGTATTTATGCACCACTGAAAACATAGTTTTGTATGTTACATTGCATTTCTGTAAACAGATTCTCAAAAATTTTACACAATGCACACCGTTAATGTCGCATTTAGCCACTTGTTAGCCTTTAAAAAAAAAAACAAGTGCAAGCTACCAAGTATTACATGTTATAGAATTAAACGTGAAATATCTTGAGCTTTTGTTAATCACAAACCTTATTTTAGTTATTTAACCAAAAACCATAACAAATAAAAATAAAAGATTTTTGGACAATGGAAGTGCTTGAAGTGCTAAAATCTTTTTGAAGTTTTCAAAAAAACTTACATAATCCCTCCAGCATGGTGAAGTTGAAACCCTAAAATTTCCATTGCCCATGCTGCAGCTATATACATGTTGCCATCATATACATTTTGCCATCAGTGGAGGCCATTTGCAGATGGCCCTTCAGAGTGAACCAGTGCACATGAGCATTGTAGATAGATGGTGGCAGGTTAGAAGGGCAGCTCATTAAGATGCATTGATTTTTATCTATCTGCATTGCTAGCTGAGCCAAACATGAAAGTCTTTCAAAGATGGGTCTATTTAAACTGGGGACATAATTACTGATTATAATGACTTATACTGTCTTTTTACGCGTATCGCACTGCGTAAACATAAAACCACGTCTGCATTTGTGATCGGAAAAACAACAAACAACAAGTGCTACTCTACAATGCTCAAAACTCGCGTTTGAATCATCAGTGGCAAATTCTTTAAATATAAAAAACGTACTTACAGGCTGTGAGTCAGAAGCGCCAGACTGTCCTTGCAAAGTTGGAACTGCCCAACTTTATAGAAACAGACACCGGCATTGTAGGCTACTCTCACAAGAAACAGTCCTCATCCTCCGCAAAATCCGCTGCACACATCTGGTGGATTCTACGAAGGAGCGTCCGGCGGGCTTGCGGCAACCACATGTGACGACCCCGGACTGGACTCTGCTTCGTCCATGCCTTTTTTCTTTGCATGAACATTAGGGCGGCATTATGCAAATCTTCCCATATCATTACGTAGACATGTGTGGGCTTGTTAGAATGAGCCGTTTTAGGAGGGCGTGGTTGACTCTTTACTTTTATAAAGAATATCTCTTTGGATTTGAGACTTTAGTCTTTGCAACTTTACAGATCTTCTTTATGCACCAAGAGCTTGTAACACTCCAAAGAGAAAGGAAAAAATGAAATCGCATCATATGACCCCTTTAAATAATCATATTTTTAAATGTATTTATTATCATAAATGTGTTAACTGTCACGTAACGTGGTATAATACATTCTTGAATCTGCTGTCATATTTTCTACATAGAAGTATGGATAAAGAGTAAACTGTGTGAATTTATCATATTGCAACTTCGATGCATTGACTGGAGGAGAGAGTAAAGGTGAATCAATGTCCTTTTTTCTCAGATGAGAAAGTCTCAGCGGCCTCAGGGAGTCTTGAAGGATTAGACTGCCCACTCTGCAAAAGACAACAAGCCTTTGATAGTCCTGTTACAGATTATTTGATGTTCGCGGATCACACTTTCTTCTGTTCAAGACCTTTTACTCTGAAACAGGAAATGTGAAGGGTGATCTCATTCATATTCAGATGTCACGTACAACATACACGTACATTTCTTTATGTTTGGACACTGAAAGACACTGAAATTCGCAATATCAATATACTGACAAAATGTAAAATTTGAAGCCTTTTTATGTATATAACTTTAGAGATGTACATATTTTTTTTTCGGGCATGATTCGGACCCTGAGCCGGCCTCCCTCCGCCCCCAGCCACCACTCGAAAATCCGCGTTAGGGCCATTTCCAGGAACACAACCGGCGCGTCCTCGTACACATGCAGTCCTCCACATCCCGTTTTAACCATCTCTTCACCCACCTCCACCACAACTTGATTGGACTTTCGACTGGCGCTGGTCAAACCCAAATTCAAAACTTTCGGCACGGGCCGCTTCTGTCGATACGGGAGCTGTCCAGTGCTGGATCTGTTGACGTTCATCGCTGCCAACTTAACATCAAGCAAACTGGAGATGGTTTTTTGCAACGGAACGCAGCGCATGAGCAAGTTCGCGCGTACCGTGTAACATCCGTTAAACGACAGACAGTCTCCGTTAAGCGGGCGCTTTATAAACAGAGCCATGTAGTAGCGTAACAGAGACGGGACGGCGAAATCCACCGAGAGCGTCTTCCTTTTGATCCGAGAGGTGGAGGTCTGGTTGGAGTCCTTTCTGTCGGTGCCGTTGATGAAAGCGGACGTGGGAAAAGTAGTAAGTGCGTCCGCGGCTCTCTGAGAAGCGCACTGCAGCTCGGTTAGAAATGCCGCAGACCACAGAAAAAAGTAGAGTATCCGTGCAATCATGATTTAGGCTAAAAAGATCCTGTTTTCTGTTGATTCTGCTTTCACTCCAGCACCCTCACTCTCTCCAAATGGGGTGCTGAATCAAGGAACGAATGGCGAGCTAGTCGAGTCTACATTTCTTGTGCATTAAGATGTGTTTGTTTGTTTTTTTCAAAGCTCTTGAGGTTGCTATTTAATTCCTGCATATTACTGTCGAATCATCCACAAAATATTTCCTCGGTAGGCTAATTAAACCGCACAAAAAAAGATTCGCCTCTTGTGGAGCTTCTTGGTATGCCATCTTCAACAGTCGTATAACAACAGATCGTCACACCTTTAACACGGCCACTTTTCGACTAGCCAACATATTTACACGACAAACTGCGCGCGCTGAAATCAAACATAATCCATAGCTCACCGCGTTTCTACCGATCATAAGCAGAAGTTTATTTTTAATGTACGGTACCTAAGAATACTTTTTTTTTTTTTGGTCTATCTAAATCGAGCGGGTCTTACCTGTGCAGCCAGTCAAAACGAGGGAGCCTTTTCAGCACGAGCTGCTCATTTGAGGCTGCAAATGCCGCGAGTGAGCGAGCCACCACGGCGCTCCGATATTTTATTTATTTTTTTATTTTTTTCGGGTTGTGAAACTCACTTCTGTATCTCTTTATGACGTCACCAGCAGCAGACGCGAATATGAGGGACGCGTTTAGAGCCCCTTAACTACTGTGATGATTGAGAAATGATCGAGATGACACCTCCGTACCGCGGCATTGCGCCGTAATTAGTTTTTAATAAACATCTGTGTATGACGAGCATCGCCTCCCAATAATTTAGCTAGGCTACTCAAAGAATCATTCACAGCCTCTGTAGCCTAATTATGTCATCCCACGTCATAGAGCGATTAGATCAAGCGCTTAGATGCGTAGACACACTTTTTATTTTGCTTTCCAAAAAATAGATTTACACGTAAGCTAATTGGCATGTCACCATATTCTAATTTGTTGAAATAGTGAATTGGTGGGGTTTTATTAAATGTGACCCAAAATCATCACAATTAAAAGAACCAAAGACTTAAACTACTTCAGTCTGTGTGCATTGAATTTATTTAATACACAAGTTTCACAATTTCAGTTGAATTACTGAAATAAATGAACTTTTCCACGACATTCTAATTTATTGAGATGCACCTGTATACTATCACTGTACTAATTAAACTATTAGAAGAAATACACCATTGGTTTCTTATTATTTTAACAGTTTTACCGCAATCCTAAAATACGTCAATACCATAAATACCACAGAGCAGGTAGGTTGAACAGAGCAATAAAACATTTAAATAAACCACTTTTACGAGTCTCCTAGACCAGTGTTTCTCAACCAGGGGTCTGTGGACCCCTAGTGGTCCTTGACGTAAGGCCAGGGGGTCCGTATAAAGTATGAATTTTTGTATACATTTTGTATATTTTGACATGACATGTTCCCATGAAAGAAAAATCCAATATAGCTGATGATATGGCCACATACTGGACAAGTCAACTAACTTGAATTATACTTAACTGCATTTGGTCCTCACAAAGACACAAATGATACATAGATGAGTCAATTTTGTTCTGGGGGTCCTTGAGGATGGTTCCGAATTGGACTGGGGTCTGGTACACCAAAAGGTTGAGAAACTGAAATTTGATCAGCGATTGATAGGAAATGAATGACGAAATGAGGGAATATAAATATCCCATGTTTTTCAAATGGAGAGCTTTAAGTTATCCAAGCCTCAAATTATTATAGGATCAAGCTTTGCAAAAACCTGTGGATTTCATCTTGCCAGCTTAAGTGCGTGATTTCATTCAAATAAAAGAGCTAGAAAATTAAACTAGAAAATTCAAATTCAAATTTATTTCTCAAATATAAATCATTGTTTTGTTTTTTTTCCCAGATAGGCTAATATAATGTATAATAAAAAAAAAAAAAAAATTGTATCAAAAGGGAAAATGCCAAATAGAAGCTTTCAGACTTTTCAATGTAAGACTAAATAATTTATTATAATTTAAAACGCATAAATTAAATGCCATTTCTAACTACCGAATGTACATAAACCACTGGTTCATTATAATGTAATATTGTTATTAAAGAAAGTTATGAAATTATTATCAAGTGTCTATCGATTTTCTTTTCCTCCGCTAGATGGGAGTATGGCGCACTTATTGGTCTGATCCTTGCCATCGTGTCAAGCTTATTAATGCTGTCATAGCACAGGGATTTTAACAGCCTTGCCATACGGGTGTTATCAGTCCTGGAAATAGAGTGACTAATTGCGTGCTATATTCTAATTGTTATGATATGAAAGAGACAATCCGTTTAATGGTAAGGTTGTTTAATTAAGACAAGGTTACTGTGAGCATTGCATTGCTGAAATCCGATTTGACGTTTAGAGTTGGGACTTCCTGCGACGTTATGTAAGCCAGTGCATCAAAATACGTGAAAGCGATAGTGCCATAGTGATTCAGGAAAATTGTACAGTCTTGGTTTCAGTTTTATTTGGAATGTTTTTAACTTTGAAGATCATCAACATTTCAAAATTATAATAATGCATTAAAAGCTCATATAATGTCTAATTCAAATTTGGATCTGGATACAACCTCATAATTCATCTAAAAATGAATATTATGTCATCATTTACGTGTGTACTCTTAATTAATATAAGTAAATATAATGAACTCTCCAAGGACAGTTCATAGGAGAAGAGGAAGCAGTGTTTGTTTTGTGAATGAATCGTTGCTCCTTTTTTTTTTTCTCTCTTTTTTTTTGAGTCTGATCCTGTGAATCATCTGATACAATTCATAAAAGAGGTCAGCATGGTTTGTTCACAAATCAGATTCTGATGTGATTCTCGAGTAAATAATCTAATTCAATAATCTAATTTAAATTTAAATAAGAGTTTGTTTGCTAAACAAAGCTGACTTTGTATGCCTTCAGAACAGTGTGTGAGTCATATGGACTTTTTTTTTTCTTGACACTTTTATGGTGCTTCTGAATCCCCTTTGAAGCTTGCAAGCCACTAATAAAAAACTCTTCATCTGTGTTCCACAGAAGAATGAAAGTCTTGCTGGTTTAGAAGGACGGACGGCTTAGAGTGTATATGATGACAACAAGTTTATTAATATTTTTTTTTCTTGATGAACTATTTCTTAAATCAGTTTTATTGTGCTTGCTTACATCTAGACACTCATTAAACTGGTTCTTGGAAATAATTAATTATTAAAACACTATCTTTAAGAAGTCTTTGTTTAAAGAAAGTTGCATGCAAGGACATTTCCCAATCAATTACGTAACAACATACAAAAAAGTTTAGGGATAAAATATCACACTTGCTTGCTCAAGTTTTCTTGCGGTGAGAATAAATGAGTGCAGCAGTAATAATCTTACATTGCAATGCACAATATCAAATGATATCTCATGTCACCATGTCCTGCCATATTTCAAAGTCCATCTCACTGGTTCATTGACTCCCATTACTCATAATATGCTCATGCCTGGGATGTTTCTCCTAAAAGCTGACATTTGCTCCTTGATTTAACACCTGTGTGTGTGCGCGTGTGAATATATGGACAGTTTTTCAATAATTTGATACACATTAGCAAGTTGAGTTATATGAGCTTTCCATAAGCATACAGAATGCTTTATGACCCAGCCTTCCATGTTTTAGTATCTATCTTACTGAAGCAGAGGAGCTTTTGAATCCGAACTAAGCATTCACTAACCTTTTTTTTTGTGTGTGTACTAGCCTCCCTGGACCTACATCCATGGAAAATAAAGTTGGGTTGTTTTATTCATATGTGAGGGCCAGTGATAACAGATAGCGTGGTGTAGAGGGGGATGAATCGGCTTCATTAATATTCAACACATCATTCACCGAAAATCTGAGCCTCTACACTGTATACTCTGAATTAATGTACAAGCCTTTATAAAATTGATGGTGAAGTTTCATTTCATGCAGTAATGAAAAGAACAGTGCACAGTGAATTCTTCACAATGTTCTTATTAATGGGCAAAAGGTGTGGAATAAAACGTGCAAATGGCTGAAAACTGCCTCGCAGATGAAATGGGCAAATCTTTTGAATGCAGCTGTTCAAAGAATTTAAAAGAGATTTTTTTTTTTTTATCAAAATAGTTGTCGATTATGAAAAATCAAGTGCACAAAATCTCCAGAATGCTATACATGAACATCTACAAGTTTGCATAGAATATTAAAGACATCTCTGAATATCAAAATTCCAGTTTTGTGGCTTATAAATTTAAAGGGATGGTTCGTCCAAAAATGAAAATTCCTACACAATTTAATGGCAGTTTGTAACTATTTTACATTTTGGAAAATTGGTGGCTAATTTGTATTAAACCTGTATGACTTTCTTTGGAAGTGTTTTTGTCCATTCAATGAATGTCAATGGGAACTAATGTTGTTAAAATTAACTTGCAAAATTCTTTTTAAACTGTTTCTTTGCCAATAATGTAGTTCACAGTAAAAAAAATAATAACCCTAGAATCAGGCTACTATAGCAGCTTTTGTGATAACAATGAGAATGTAAAGTGAACTTGTGTTATATTATGAATTATGAAAAAAGCACAAATTATATGCGCTACTTTTATGATACTTTTTTCTTGTGCTTTTTGAAGTTTGACAGTCCTTGGTTACTATATAGATTAATTTGAACGAAAATAGCAATGTGAAAATTATTTAATGCATCTCATTTTGTGTTCCACAGAAGAAAAAAGATAATATGGGGAAACAAAATGTCATTTGGATGATATGATGGTGCATTAAAATGTTTGGTTAAACTATTCATTTAATTGATTTCCTTAGAGTCATTGTTGTTATTCAAAATTTGCATTTGTAAATGCAAAATGTTCAAGTGGTATAGAAGCAATTCACTGTACTGGTGCTTAGATTTCTGTAACTTTACATTAGTGACACTCCATGTGAATGAACTATGCAGGCTGGAGCGCCTTAGAATACAAAGTGACTTTAGGTGTATCTGTTTTTGGGAGCCTGTTTGCTCCTTGTAGTAAAAATATTTGTTTTATGAATGGCTCCTCTTGCAGTCCCCAAAAACTCAAGACTACTAGGCTGGAGGTGTTGTGATAAATTGCAGCAAAATATGCACTTACAAAAGGCTCCCCTCTAGCGCTCTATCATATCTGGAGAAGCCATAAATCAGGCTAGTTGCCAGTGTTCCACTTACAGTGCAATCCAGGTTCTCCCTGTTCTGGCCAACTCTCCATTGTAGCACCTGAGAATGTCTGATTACTACAAAGTAAAAAGTTGTCTCTTTGAACCACCCTGTTTCTGTCACGGTTCGCTACTGTGAGGAGCACGGAGCGAGGAATGAGGAGACGCAGAGTCGAATTCAAACATATAGACTTTAATCATATCCAGGGAACCAGGAAAACACACGTAGCAAGGGTAGACATATACAATTCCGGACAAGGGAGAACAGAACGGGCTAGAACTCAAATAGGGCAGATAACGAGGAGCCTTCGTAGCCTTGTCCCGGTTCCCTGGCCCGGCCACTATGGCAACGGATATCCCCCCCCTAAATTTTCTTGCGGAAAATTAGGTCCTTCAATGCCTGGAGGGATTATAGAGGAGCGGGCTCTGGGGGGCGCTCTGAAGGAGCGAGCACTGGAGAGCGCTCTGGAGGAGCGGACACTGGAGGGTGCTCTGGAGGAACGCGCGCTGGAGAGCACAGACGAAGGAGGGCTGGATGGGACCAGCGGAGGCGAAGGAGACGAAGGAGACGAAGGACGGCTGGATGGGACCAGCGGAGGCGAATTAGACTCAGGAGCCGAATGAGAGCTTTCTGGAGCGGACTCTGGGGTGAGGATAGGAGCCGAGAACTCTGGGGGTAGCGCCATGTCCATGAGCACTGAGAGGCACGCTGGAGCTGACTCTGGAGCGAGCTCTGGGGCTGGAGCCGACACTGGAGCAAGCTCTGGGGCTCGAGCCGACACTGAATCGAGCACTCGGGCGAGGAAGAGGGCCCTGAGCCAGTAATTTCTCCTCTTCTGATTACGGGTGAACTGGGCGGCCGGCGGGCTTGTCGTTGCGGTGGCCGGCGGGCTTGGGTCAACGGCGGCCGGCGGACTTGACTCGGGAACGGCTGGCGGGCTTGAGTGAGCCGCGGCCGGTGGGCTTGAGCGAACGGTGACTTCCATGCCGCGGGGAGAAACAAATGGGAAAACAAAAACACTTTAAAAAACGGAAAAGAAACACGGAGAGGAGAGGCGCCGCTCACATTTTGCTGGTCCGGAATTATGTCACGGTTCGCTACTGTGAGGAGCACGGAGCGAAAAAAGGAGGAGACGCAGAGTTGAATTCAAACATATAGACTTTAATCATATCCAGGGAACCAGGAAAACACACGTAGCAAGGGTAGATATACACAATTCCGGACAAGAGAGAACAGAACGGGCTAGAACTCAAATAGGGCAGATAACGAGGGGCAGACAGGTCAGGAGGATAGCTAATAACAAGGAACACCTGGAACAAATAGAACTAAATGGGGACAGGAACCGGAAGGACCAAATAAGGGCACAAAGAAACAGGAGGCAGGAACACAGGGAAAACAAAATAAAAATCGACCTTAAACGTGACAGTTTCTTTATTGGTCCAAATTTGTTGGGGCGATTGAAAAGCAGTCGGGTGCTCCATGACATACATTTTGCACAGGCTGTGGGATGGCTAGATGCATCCCTATTCCCAATGCATGCCATTTTTCTCTTTGTTTGATGAATAAAATGCAAACTACAGTTGAAAAAAAAAAAACAGGCCTTTTATTAAAACCACAGAAGCTGTATGAGTTGTCTTTGACTGACTTTGTGGAAACGTGGCAATAATCACTTCTGTTAGACATGCAGAGTGTCAAAATTAGTTCTGCCCTGGCAAGGAAACTGTTGGCTTGCGGGTGGTTTATTTCATTTCTCCACCTTGGTTTCTAGAACCTTCTAGAAACTGCTCAATATGGTCTGTTCTAAAAAATAGCAAGCTGTCTTGCTGCCCAACTTCTCCATAGGCCTTAGGCAGAATCCTAAATGTGCGGTCATATATACGATTGCTCGACAAAATTTTGCAGCTGAAGTTCTGTAATTCCAATAGTAATCCATGCCGATCAGGAGTTTCGCATAAGGGCAAAAAAAATCTTCTCCAGGCAGATTTTGCTCATTTTCAAGACAGTCACATGAAATTGCTTTGGTTTGAAAGTGACTTCTGTGTGAGCCATGCTTTATACATTGTATATTGGACCTTTTTTTTTTTGCCTGCAAAACTGACATTTCATATGACATATGTCTGGCATTTGGACCAGGTGTTCAAGTGTGCATGAAGACCATAAGTGTGTGTAGAGCTTTTGATTACCTGTTTGGAGACACATTTTCATTTTCAACATTGTGCATTTTAAAATAAACTTTGGTAACACTTTAGGGAAAATTCACTATTAACTAAGAGTTTTCTCTCAAGAAACTCCTAATTACTAATTGATAGTAAGTATAGTAGTTGTTGTATGTTTAAGTATGACGTGGGGTTAGGGGATCTAATATGGTCATGCATTCCTGAACATGATGAATAATGGGATACACTTGGCCTCAAATACCACTCCACTGACCTGGGACAGTTTTGCATACTTACTTTCTGTCACAGGCACGCACTTTTAGTTGGCCAAGACAACAAGTGTGGGTATTGGGATAGACTTGTTGGGTAAAAAGAGTCAAATTTACATTTTTAGACTATGGATTCTTTATAAATAAATAAATATATTTGCACATTTATTAATTTAGCCGAAACTTTTATCCAAAGCAACTTCCCACTGAGCAAAGGTACGTCCAAATGATGTCATTTCAACGTCTTTTTGATTTGGAGTAAGGAAAAGTAAATTAAATGTATAAAGAATTTATCATAAGTTTCTTAACATTTGTTTTATTAATCAGTATTTACATTATTTATGAAAGTAATAGAGTGGGGGAACTATGACTTCAGAACCTGGAAGAGTAATTCGCCGCGGGTTCCTTCGAGATTTTCGTCCTGGACCGACCGACGCAATATAGACATGATCTGCACGTCGGGCCGACGTCTCATGTTTGTTGGGTTACAAATGAGGAATACAGGAAGCAATTCATCTTAAGGAGGCAACAACAACACAAGAAGTGCTAGCAATACAACATTTCAAACATTGTTCAGGGCTGCATTTCCCAAAAGCATTGTTAGCTAATTATGGTCGCAAATTCCACTGCACTCTATTGGTAATGACGGAACGTGCAACCCTAGTTGCTTGTGGGAAACGCACCCAAGAGTAGTACAGGCTAGAACACGGAGGGATTAATAAATAATGAAGTGATCATTTTACCAGCAGAGAATTAAACTGTTCTAGAAAGTGATTTAGTGCCTCTCAGTTTGAGAGCCCCAATCTTGAAAGACCTACTTGTGAGATAAGATGCAAACCACCAAAGTGAAGTTCCTGTGATGCCCATCTGATAGTTTACAGTGTTTAAGGTGATAGATCTAGCAGAATGAGACATGATGATTTGGAATCAATTTTTGAAATCCACAGACCTTCAGTGACTGACAGCAAAACATTCTCAGTTGAGTGGCTGTTCATCTGTGAGATAAAGTTTAAAATAAAGAGTAAAGTCATACTGTAAGATAGAAAGTCAAAATTGTGAAATATAAAGTTCAATTTATGAGAAATATATTTGAGAATATATAAAGTTAAATAATAATTGTATACATAATGTTTAGGGCAGAGGTCATGTAAAGAATCAAAATGTATAGCAATATATTTTTAACATAGAAATATAAATTATAAACTAGCTTCATGATCATGCAATTATTGATGCTCTTTTTGAAAGCAATGGGCTACTGGCCACAATGGTAAATGCTTAATTGCCTATTTTTGTTTTAGAAAATGTATAATTATATTTATAATAAATAAGTATATTTCTTAGGAAGTATGCAACAAATCAAACCCCATATTTAAGTGGCTGTGTGTAGTGACTTAGCAGTGAAATGGGTTGCTTAAAATGCTGTCTTCAAAGGCAGCTCACTTGTATTTGGTACACTCCCTTTATCAGTGAATCATATGGAAGGATTTGTACAGCTTGTTAAAGAAGCAGATGAGTTTCTCACTCCTGTGGTTTTACAAGCCGCCTTTTCAGCACCAAAGATGGAATATGAGCCACCTTCATTGAAATCAATTATAATTTTTATCTCTTCCCAAAGAGCTTGAGGTGACATGTCTGAGAAACATTGTCAGAGCTATGAATTGAGTTTGGTACATCGCCTTCCCTCCGGATGTGTAAGTCACAGAGCCCTACAACCACACTTCATCACTCAGATGAAAGAGCTGAGAACTGCATATTATCATATTCAGTCTAATAATGACAAGATTTGATGTGATATGCATCCCACCAAAAGCATGTCAAGTTAGGCAAGTTATTACAAATTGAGTCAAGCACAAGAGAAAATTCTCGAAATGACTGACTTTTAATGATGACTTTAAATTTAAATGGATTCAAAAAAATGGATTTTACTGTTTGACTAACGATTAGGTTATGACAGGACTAGTTTAGAAAGCAAAATATCACTTGGCTCTATAACTTCAGGGCAGAGGATGTTTGTTCCAGTATATCCATGATGCAGATTTGAATCGTGATCTTTGGATTTGGTGAGCTTAATATTGTGAGAAAGATGATAGCAACAACAACAGGTATTATACATGATATTCAAATAGAGTAGTAGACTGTAAAATGTTATTTTAAATTATAAAGGATTAAACTTACAGTATGTTTTCATACAGTATTAAAGCAAGGTGCTAGCAATGCCAAGGTCATGGGTTTGATTTACAGGGAATGCATAAATTCCCATGTCTAAAAGAAGAAAAAGAAATACACTTAAGTTGTATTAATATAGATGCACTTATTATATTTTTATTATACTATTCTAAGTGCATAATAAATGTGTTATTTTGGAACAACTTTAAGTATGTCAAGAGCTCTTTAAGATATGTTTAAGATGAACTTTAAGCTAATTGCAGTACATTTTAATATATTTAGTTAAAATGTAACAACAAAGTATCTTTAGTGTAATTTAATTGTGCTTCTTCACTTTATTTAAAATACACGTTTATAATTGAAGTACAGTTAGAATATATTTTAAGCTTCACTTTATGTATGTCAGGGATACTCCAGCTTCGTCAGGCCCAATCACCTCACACACCCGTTCACAATCACCGGAGTACTAATCAGCCGCACCGGTCATCAGCTCATCAACACTAGCACAAATACTCAGTCACTGCAGTTGCACTTTGTCTGGTCTTGAGTTCACTACGCTACTCCTTACCCGACTCACTCACCTGGAATCAAACCTGTCACCCACCAGCCTTCGTCGAAGTCATCATCCGTCAGATCTAAGAAAGACAAAAGAAGCCGTCACTACGTGAGCTAGATCCCTTCAGTTTCTGGAACTCTGTTCATTTAACCCGTTTGCTCTGCATCTCTCCCCTCAGAACCCTTGATTAAATAAAGAACCCTTCTTACCGGTATATCTCCGTTTTGGTCTCCTTCTGTACTGTGACAATGTACTTCTGTTACATTTTCAATAGCATTTCAGTTCATTATCAATGCATTATCAGCACACTATTAGTTTATTATAAAGCTATTTGTCAGCATTCTAAAATGATATTAAAAAGTACAAAAATCATTAAATGAACATGACATACATATGGGATGTATGCAGTCCAAATGCATTGCAGTCAAGAATAAAAAAATAACAAGTGTGAAACCAGAATTTAAAAACACATGTAAAATTATATTGCACAAAATAAAAAAATGAAAGCAAAGTTATCAGAATAGCAAACAATGGTCACGGATCAAAAATAATAAGTGTAAATAAAAAATGTAATAACACATTTAAAAAAAATAATAAGCATGAATTAAAACTTTAAACACATTTAAAATCATATTGCACAAAATTTAAATATTAATGCAAAATTATCCGAATTGCACACAAAATCATGTTTTGCTTGGTTATATTTCTGTTTTTTGTGCTCTCAGACATTTTCTGCATAAAAAAAAAGTGCAGAACGTGGAATAAAGAGCGAAGGGAAAAACATCATAAGCATACAAAAAATAAAAATATGTGCAGAAAATATCTGAGAGCACAAAAAACAGAGAAATATAACCAAGGAAAACATGATTTTGTGTGCAGTTCGGATAATTTTGCATTAATATTTCAGTTTTGTGCAATGTGATTTTAAATGTGTTTAAAGTTTTGATTCATGCTTATTTTTTTTAAATGTGTTATTAAATTATTTTTGTGCAATATAATTTTACTTGTGTTTTTACATTATTATCCATTTTTATCCGTGACTGTAATACATTTGGCGGGAATCTGATCCCATACATAAATGTACACACACTTTATTGTGATATACCTTGTGTACATTACAACAATAAATTCCTTGATTACATTTAAAAAGTACAGCAGCATATACAAACTCTTGATCAAAATAATTGTAATATAATAAATTAAAATAAATATCAGTGAAATGCTATAACAGAACTACTTCAATCAATTTGTAGAACATTTCTGTTATACCTGTATTACTGGAAAGTACACTGAATATTCCATCACTGAATAAAAATGAATCAATCAATGAAGCAATTTTCTTTTCTTTTCTTTTCTTTTCTTTTCTTTTCTTTTCTTTTCTTTTCTTTTCTTTTCTTTTCTTTTCTTTTCTTTTCTTTTCTTTTCTTTTCTTTTCTTTTCTTTTCTTTTCTTTTCTTTTCTTTTCTTTTCTTTTCTTTTCTTTTCTTTTCTTTTCTTTTCTTTTCTTTTCTTTTCTTTTCTTTTCTTTTCTTTTCTTTTCTTTTCTTTTCTTTTCTTTTCACACACGTAAAGAAGTTACTGAAAAACAATAAAGCACAGTGCTTTAAGTTAAGTCTGCAAATGACTAAACCAAACAAAGAAACAGAACATTTCAAATGTCACCTTCAATCGTCATCTTCAATTGCGGATCACTTTTCTTTGAGTATGACTTGTTGCATTTTTCTGTATCTGAGGTCTTGCAATTCAGACACTGTGGTCTTTGAAAACTGCTTCATCATAGGGTCTGTGAAGGGAAAAAGAATGAATCGGTAGTTTTGAGTGCTGTTTTTGAATATCGTGTTTATTATAATTTGCATAGATATGCATTAGAATTTCTGGTCCCACTTTATATTAAGTGGCCCTAATACCTGTGTACTTACATAGTAACTAGATGTGTACATAGTATGTAACCACAGTGTAAGTACACATTGGTACATAGTATCTACAGCTGTAATGTTTGTGTAACCACATATGTAACAACCCACTGAATTGTATGTGTAAATACAAATGTGTAACAGGACATTGGTAACAAGACTTTTTTGGTAATGAAAGTGCAAATGTGTAACAGGACTAACAGCACTTTTTGGTAATGAAATTACAAATGTGTAACAGGACTAACAGCACTTTTTGGTAAAGAAAGTGTTACACTTTATATTAACTAAACAATTCCTATGGATTTACCATGTATTTACTCTGATGTTACACAGCAGTGGCCAGTAAATTAGGCTTTACATATAAATTGTGTTTGGTGTCCAGAATGTTACACTTTATATTAAGTGGACAGTTCCTGAGGAGTTACCATGTAAGTACACTGGCATTACAGTGGTGCACCAACTCCACCAACTTGAGATCCAACTCCTCCCACTTTACATATCCCTAAACCTACCCATTTCCACGCCCTGGATCCCATTTCCACCCCTAAACCTATCCATCTCCAGCCCCTGGATCAAATTGTTCCAATTGCTCTTATACATATTGTTGTTACAAAATGTAGTTATATATGTCCTGTTACACATTTGTACTTACACAAACCATTTGGAGGGCTGTTACATGTGTGTAGTTACAGAAATATCACAGCTCTAGATATGTACCAATGTGTACTTACACTGTGGTTGCATACTACGTACACATCTAGCTACTATGCAAGTACACAGGTATTAGGGCCACTTATTATAAAGCGGGACCGACGTTCTTTGGGCCTATTTACACCTGGTCACTTCATGCGTTTTCTCTGGTGTAAACAGGCCCTTTGACTGTTCTCAGTTTACCTTTCAAAGCTTGGACTAAATCCTCATCAAGCTTGACATGAGCGTCCATTTTATCTTCTTGTCTGTCGTCACCATACAATACTCTGTGTTACATTGAACATAAGAGGCCCATATCTCTACAACAGAAGTGCTGAATCCAAAGTTAGCCAGACACTCAACAGTCACTTTATTAGGAAATATGTCAGCCAGAATTAAACCTGTGAGATTCATTGATATGAGATTAAAACATAATCTGATTTAAATTTGTCTTCTATTGCAACAGCAGCTGATCTGAAAACAACAAATTTTAACTTAATATTTCACAATGAAATACTCATTAATATTTAGCATGTACTTCATTACAATTGTTACAATTACAGATTGTTGAAGAAAAAAAAACAACTTAATTTGAATTTAAAAAAGCAAAGTAATTGTGTACATGCTATAACGACAAATTATTATTTCTGGCAATACATTGTATAATGTTTTTATAGCTGTTATATGAGAGACAAATGCCACTACCTAAACTTTAAGCAACCATACCTAGTGCATATAGTTGCGATAACTAGCTAGTATGTGTCAGTGTCACGTTACATCGTTTAACGTTAGCATTCCATTTGTTAGCTAACATTTGCAAATGCACAACAACACTATCCACCTAGGAAAAACTCAGAAGTGAGCTTAAATTTAGTTAAACAAATGGCTAGTAAAAACTTACCACCGAGGAGGAATTTCTGCGGGCAGTATCTATCTGTCGGTGTCTGCTTCGACTTGACAGATGCACCTTTTAAGCACCTTTTGTTAAGGAGGTGGGAGCTGACCTGGTTTTCTAGTCAGGAAAATAAAATCAAGCGAAACTGGGATGATTTCTGCTGAAAACATTTTACCATCTCAACAGCAGACAGCCATGTGATTGGACCATTACCTCCAAAGTCGATTTGAAAAGCTTGGCTCTGATTGGTCAAATTGAATGTAACTATTGCGTAGGGCTGTGCAAAAAATCGAATGCGATTTTCATTCAGTTTTCGACTGGCAATGACAAGTAACAGAAATTAAATACTTACCTAGAGTCACAAAATAATGAGGTTCCAAATCTACACCAAGTGTGCCACACAAGTCCTGAAAAGTGAAGCCAAAACTTTCCAATCGACCCCAGGTGGCTGGACCCAGTATAGGTCATAAACCCCACCCAGAGGTGTAAAGAGAACCTAAAAACCATACTTGAGTAAAAGTACAGATACCTTACAGTGAAAATTACTCCATTACAAGTTACAAGTCACCAATTTTAAAATGACTTGAGTAAAAATCTTAGAGTATCTGATTTTAACAGTACTTGAGTATTTTATTTATACTGAATACAGGTTTAAACATGCACTAGTCCTCAACACCTAGGAGACATGCCAAGGAAAAACAAGAAACAGTTGAGTTTGCAATTTGCAATAAAGTGGCCGTTTAAACTTGATTGTACTGTGTTCAATGGGTTTACACTGTCAGAGCATAAAAAAAATATTTTTTTATGCAATATGACACTGGTGGGTGTGGCCACATCTTAAAGGAGGACTGCCTCATGGTGAGAGGAAGGAAACCCTTTGAAATAAGTGTTTTTATTTCCATCTTAAAAGGTTGATCACTAAATT
>NW_015537946.1:476508-481012 GCF_001515605.1 Sinocyclocheilus anshuiensis | reverse complement strand
GTCTGATGCACATGTGCATGTGCGTCTGAGTGTGATTATGTTCATGGCATTTGAGGAACGATGATCAAATCTTGTTAAGAGGAGCTTTGAAACAGATGTTAACAAATGTGTCCTACATACATGTACATAACTGGCACGTTCAGAATTTATTTTGACAAAGTCATTTTTAGGTTTTTAGAAAGGGGTCTAATGTGTTGGCATTGCCATTCGTATTTAATGCTTTTCACGATACATATTGTTTTAAGCAGGTTTACAGACAATCATTGAGTTAATATCTATAATATCTTAATATCTTAATGCCTTATAGTTGAATTTAGGAGATTAGAGTTGGCGATAATATAGTTGACATTTTATAACGGTACAAGCAAAAGCAAGACATGTATAGTATATATCACTATACATCAATGTACTGTATGTATGTAGATAAAATTGAATATATGTCCAATTTTATAGAGCTACATGTACAGTATATGATAATACAGTTTGCATTTTGTGAAAATATAAACATGCAAAATAATCATGCAGCTGAGATTTGCTATATACACTGTGTGTGTAAACAATTTTCACTCAGAAATTGCTTGTAAATTTCAATTAATTACAATGAAACGGAAAGTAACGCAATAATTTAAATGTGGAATTTTGAAGTAGAAAGACTAAAATAGTATAAAACGTGCTCCAAATTTCTATATACAACTTCGAAAAAAATATTTTTTAACAGTGTAGAATATATTAGCTTACATGCATATATTGTACTTATAAAGGTAGTACATGCTGTACATCTTACTTTATATATATATATATATATATATATATATACATTTTTAGTAGTCGTATCATTTTATTTTTAATAATTATTATAATTTGTTAAGTAATTTGAGATATTAGTGTGGTGATGTTGTGAAATATGAAACCTGTAAAGATTTTGTTCAATTTATAACAATTTGGTGCAGCAACAAGCGTAATTAATATTGCATAAGTGATTCATAGAATATCATATTGCCTACCCCTAAGCAGTTTAACTAAAAAGTTAATTGTAAGTAGTCATGTTATAATAATTATATATAACAAATCTAAGGCTACAACTCAAACTTGATTAAGGACTGTGGGCCAAAAGTAAATGCTTATACTGCATTATATGCAATCTTTATATTAAAGTTTACATTCTTAATATAAAAAAGGTCAACTTTAATATAAAGATTGTGATATGGCATGGTGGGCCAAGGTCATCATGGGCCAACTTTGGCCTGCAGGCCCTGGTTTGGCCATCTCTGACATGGTACATAATATCTTTAGTCCCCTAGTGTACAAGACAAACACAACTGTGGCAAGGAACAATTAAAAAAACAAATAAAATCCATGTGATGTTTGGACAGACAATCACCGAGATTCTCTGGATTATTAAAATATTTCACATTTTCACACACACACACACACACACACACACACACACACACACACAGAGAGAGAGAGAGAGAGAGAGAGAGTTTTTTTTAATTATGAAACAAATCTATTTCACAATAATCCTTAATACAAACAAATTAACAAGTCAATAATAATAATAATAATAATAATAATAATTACAGGGAAAAAAATTAATAATTTACAGGAATAGTACTAAGAGCTCCATTACAACACCAAATATTCTCAAAGGTAAACAAATCATTCATAGTTTAATAAAATGTATAATAAATCAATACTCTTGATTTCACTATTGTTAAAAAAATATCTCAGTGATGTTTTGACAATGTTTCTGTTCAATTTTATTGATAAGAAACTTAGGCATTTTTGCTTAAATTAAGGGTTGTGAAAATGATTACACCTTTGATTAAATTCAGCATGAGTCATTCTAGTACGTAGTATGTCCTGTTTTAAGTATACTGCTCTGGCCCTTCTGGCATTGACTATACAAGTTCACAACAAATTGTCACATCTATCTTTTTTTTTTTTTTTTTAACTACTGGAAGTGCCGTGATGTTTGATAGGGAGTGTCTCTACAAATCTCCCACAGGCACCCAGTAATATTAAGGTCAGGTGGAATACTTGTCCTCTGCAGAATTTTCAGCTTAGGAGAATGTATAAAATCATTATCATATTGAAAATGCATCCAGCAACAACAGGGAATGAGAAGAAGTTTGCATCTTCTGTTTCAAAATTCCATATTACATGTGTGAATTCATGACATCATTGATAAAGCAACCCTTCAGCACTCATAAAGCCCTTTATATGAACTTTACTACCACTAATCTTTACTGTGGGACACTTCTCACTCTACTCCTCCCCTAGCAATGCCATAGCATTTTGGTTGCTGTTAGATTTAAAATGATTGATTTGGTCTAATGAGACCAGAGTATGGATTTCCAGACATTTTAATATGGGCCGTGGACAAGGCTAAATTCATTTTTTGGGGGCTTTAGCTACAGTAGATACTTTATGTGTGGTGAAACAGACACTTTTCTCAGCTTTTGCCAGCTCTGAGACACTTGCTTGGCATTTTCCTGCTCTTCAAGAAATCACTCATCAAGAAATGAAAGCTTAAAGCGAAAGCCTGATTGTTTCAGGGACCTTGTCACAAGTTCATTATTTGTTTGCTTGTTTGAATTTTTGTATTACTTTTGCTAATGTCCACACTTAAAGGGTTAGTTCACCCAAAAATGAAAATTACCCCATGATTTACTCACCCTCAAGCCATCCTAGTTGTACATGACTTTCTTCTTTCAGACACAATTGGAGTGATATTAAAAAAATGTCCCTGGCTCTTCCCAGCTTTATAATGGCAGTGAATGGTGGTCAAGATTCCGAAGCAAAATAAAGTGCATCCATCCATCATAAAAAGTACTTCACAGTGCTCCGTGGGGTTAGTAAAGGCCTTCTAAAATGAATCGATGCGTTTGTCTAAGAAAAATATCCTCATAATATAATATAATCTTATTTTCCTGAATAATATTGCATGCTCTTGATCAACCAGACTTTTTAGAACATCAAGCAATACTAATATGTACTATCATAACCCTGAGCTCAGACTTTGTTTAACCAATTTAAATGACCGTCATATGAGAAGGATGTTTTTTTTTTTAGTACCAGATGGTGTTGTTATGACATCTGACAGAAGGGGATAACAGGCTCATACTAATAAGCTAAACCTTGACCACTTGGGTTCAGAAAGTACAGTTCTAGTCACAAACAGAGCGCACACATATATACACAAACACACACTCAATTCCTGCACTATGCTTGTAATGCCACTTCTCCTCATGCACAGAATTGTTTTGCAGTTTAAATTACACAGAACCTCCAAAAATGGTATGTAAATCTCATTTGAAAAATGCAGAGGCACTCATTTGTATGAATAAGCGCTGCTATCTTTCTTCTTTTCCACTCAGGCTTTAAATCCATTTGCAGCTTCATGGCGTCCTCGTTCTCTGCTTCCTGATAAGCAATGGTTTGAGGCTTATAGTTTACAAACGGACAGAAATACCGAACGCCAGTTTCTGTGTCGTGCGTATGAGGGTTTGCTATTCAACATCTGTCTAATGTTGCAGTCCTCTGATCTCCAAATAGCAACAAGAGTAAAGCTCTGCTAGCAAGAGACACACAGTAAACATCACTATCAATACAGCTGAGACGTCTGAAATGAAATGGCCCTTATTTCGTGACCTTGTTTGAGCTAGTGTCACTAGATGAGACCATGCTAAAAATATTCTCCTAGTTCTTGTTTTGCCGTATTATACTTTCTCCACACTGTGTGATTTAGCCAAGTAGAGCATGTTCCTCAATTAGCATACGTTGCTGGTCCTGGAACAACATTCTTTGATAATCGCAGGCCTAAACCCAATATTGTGACCTAACAAGAAGCAACACATTAATCAGAGTTTTTTTTCCCCTAACAGCCATGACTCCAACAAAACAACAAGCTTTTGTCAACACTACATTTTGTCATTTTTTTATTTGTTTGATTGTTTTTGTGGCATTGCGTAGCTTTACCAAGAATCAAAATTGTTGGACCAAAGTGCAATGTACAATAATTGAATTTGTTTCACATTTCATGGCAGTTTTAAACTGAAATGTCCAGTCAGTGGCGTTAAAATAAGTGGCGTTCAATATGTTACCATGGGTACGTTTTTATTACGTTGGTACTGGCACGTATTGATGCATTTTTATTATGTTGCTTCAGGCACATATTGCAGCGATTCAGAATTAAAATTTCTAAGGAGTGTTGCTAAAAGGTTAATGCTCTGTCGTGTTGGAAAATAACATACCACTACACCAAACCCAACCCTAAACCTACCCGATAGCGTTATCGGAAGCAAAAGTGATATAAAATCACCTTCACCGTTCAAAAATGTGCTATTTTAAGATCCTTATATGTGAGTTTTAGCTGTTTTTTCAAACCATAGTTTCATGGGTTTTTCACCTCACAAGTGCAACGCCGTATCAGGTGAGCTGATGAGCAAACTTACTACATTAGAAAATCCATACATATAAAGCTGTATATGTGACCATTTTG
>NW_015537946.1:468604-476455 GCF_001515605.1 Sinocyclocheilus anshuiensis | reverse complement strand
TTAATATATATATTTTTTTTTTTTTTTTTGCTTCTGTGGCGTTGTGTAGCTTTACCAACAGTGGAAAATCATTGGACTAAATCTTTTGTCTACACTATTTTGTGGGTTTATTTATTTATTGTTTTTGTTTGTTTGTTTCTGTGTTGTTGTGGAGCTCTACCAACACTGAAAAAAAATAATTTGACTGAAGTACCACTTCGCATATAAAACAAAATCATTGAAATTTATTGGTAACAACATAATTTGTGACTGTAGTTGGCTAAAGATGCTTTCAGGAAAGCAACACCACTGGCTGTATTTTGTGATTGATTATGTTGCATAACACCTAATTTACTCATCATATCTGAAAATGCACTTATTTTAAATGTAGAGACATATAAGAATGACAGCAAAGGGAAGGTTCCCCTTCAGGAACTCGAGCTGCGTTGGAAAACGCTTTGGGAACGCCTTCAGCGTGACCACGCTCTGAATTACATGTAGAATCAGTCCAATGGAAGGGCGAGACGTCACAGACGGGTGACGTAGAGACCAGGAAGCTATAAAAGCACGTGCGGTGGAACCGGCGTCATCTTTCTGTCATTCAGCAAGTGCTCTGTGTGTGTGTGTCAGTCACTATTTGTTGTGAGTCTTATTTAGTGTTGTTTGTCCACTTATAAGCTCCATTATGTCAAAGCTTCAGCCAAGAAGAAGCATTTGGGTGAGAGCAGGCTGCGTTCAGGTTGTGTGTTCCTCCCTGTCCGCGCTATATTTCGGCTAGGGACACACACAGTTTGTGTGTTGTCTGCTTGGGAGCGAAGCACAAAGAGTCAGCTCTCGAGGGAGCTGACTGCCCGCATTGCGAACGTTTGTTACTGCGTATGCTTCGCTCTCGGAAGGCTCTCTTTGAGGAGGGAGCCTTCACCAGCGTTCCTCGCGGTGCCAGCCCCGCTTTTGCCGAGGCGGAGCAGCGGCTGCGCTCATGGGGTTCGCATATGATCCAGCGCCCGCACTGTGGGATCGGAAGCCCGCGCTGCGGTTATTCCTCCCGGGGAAAGGGCTCGACACTCCGCCTGTCTTCCTCCGAGGAGGTTGATGTGCAGGGCGTCGATGAGCTCGCCAGTTGCACAAGCACCAGTTTCACAAGCACCAGTTTCACAAGCATATTATGTCTAATATTATAATGAGCAGCATTACTGGGCAGTGGAGCTCGCGAAGTCAGCTCTTGGGGGGCTGATTGTGCTTTTCCCACTGCAAAATGCTCCGCTCTCGCCGGGCACGCTCCGAGGAGTGTGTCCATACCTGTGATTTTGCGGTTTCGGTCCCACTGCTGCTGAGGCATGGCGGCGATTGACATCACGGGGATTGCACATGATCTGACGGGTTTGAACTGGCCTCTCCCTATCTCCACCCGTATTCCCTAGATCTAGTGCTCTCTCTCGGGGTTCGGAAGCCCGCGCTGCGGTTTCTTCCCCCTCTGAGTGAGTGCTCGCTGCTGCAGCTATCTTTCTCCGAGGAGATTGATATTGCTTGTGTGGCCGAGCGGCTCGCGTGCTGCTGAGGCAAAACGTGCATTACATCATTTTCGGTTTTGATATGAATCTTATCACACCAGACCATGTTTACTTGTCTGGTTGTTTGGCTGCATTTTATTCTGAGGAATATTTCTTCTGACTATGAGAAGTTAGATATACAGGAGCTCTTGGAAAATAAATAAATAAAATTTTCTCGAGTGAGAGCACACTTTTACCTCTCTTTCTGCGAGGAGGCTGAGGTGGTCAACAGGGGCTGCTGGGCAGGAGCAGCCCCAACCAACCTTGTTCCAGCTCTTCATGTAGGGAGCCGGAGTCCTGGGCCGAAGGCGGATCTGCGGACCATCATTCTCGCTGGATAGTCTTTGACTAAAACGTCCTGACACCTAGGGCCCAGGACTTCTGAAGGCCGGCCCTGTCTGGGGAAGAGCGGTGTACACCTCATTATACGGTGCTCATCTCTCCTCAGTGCCCTCAGGAGATCGATCTGCCAACCCTGCCACCTACGGTGCTTCAGGGTGCAGCGGTCTCCGGCGAGCGCTTCTCTCAATCACCGCCCGGAAAACGTAGGGGTAATAAGAGGCCCGCTACCTCTTCGGAGGTTTCTAGAGCAGCTAGTTCGGCAGTTCCCTGCCGGTCTGCCGCTTCAGCGCACCAACCTAGCCGCTCTAAGTGCACCAGAGGCCAGTCTCAAGAGACTAGTTCCCTTAGTCGGTCACCTGGCGATGTGGGAGCCCCTGCAAAGCGTGTCTCATTGGGTCCTGCCCCGAGCAGGCTCTGGTTCTATGAGTCTAGTCGTCCTAGGAGATGACGCGGGTCTGAGGACCGTCGTTTTCAATAGGAGACTTCAGCTAAGAGAGTCCTGATGCCATGGCTCAGGACTTCGGAGGGCAGGCCCCTCTGGGGAAGAGCAGTGTACACCTCATTATACGGTGCCCGTCTCTCCTCAGTGCCCTCAGGAGATCGTTCTGCCAACCCTGCCACCTACGGTGCTTCAGGGCGCAGCGGGCTCCGACGAGCGCTTCTCTCGGTCACCGTGTGGAAACGTAGCGGCTAAGAGGCACACTACCTCTTCGGAGATTTCTAGAGCAGCTAGTTCGGCCGCTCCCTGCCGGTTCGCCGCTTCAGGGCACTGACCTAGCTGCTTTGGCTACACCAGAGGTCAGTCTTGAGAGACTGATTCCCTTAGTAGACATTTTTGGCAGCATGGAAACTTCTGTCAAATGTGTCTCAATGGGTCCTGCACACTGTAGAAAGAGGCTACCGAATTAGTTCGGTTCTCCTCAACCTCGTTTCAACGGGGTCATTCCCACTCTGGTGGGCCGCATGCAGGCTCTGGTAATGGAACAAGAAGTTAACACTCTCTTGAGGAAGGAAGCCAATCGAGGTGGTCCCTCCTCTCGACAGACAGTCTGGGTTCTACAGCCAGTACTTCATCGCTCCAAAGAAGGATGGAAGTTCTTGAGGTTTGCTTTTGGGGGCAAAAACTTACCGGATTCTTCCGTTCGGCCTTGTACTCTCACCCCGCACTTTCACGAAGTGTGTGGATGCTGCTCTGGCTCCTCTGTGACTCCAGGGCATACACATACTCAACCACATCGACGATTGGTTGATACTAGCTCAATCGGAGCAGATGGCGGTTCGGCATCGAGATGTCATTCTTGCTCACACGGGAGAGCTGGGGTTAAGACTTAACGCCAAGAAAAGTGTGCTTTCTCCAGTACAGAGAACCACTTATCTGGACGTGATGTGGGATTCGACCACGATTCAGGCACGTCTGTCTCCTGCTAGGTTCGAGTCGATCCTCACTGCAGTCGCGAGAGTGAGAGAAGGACGGTCACTCACTGTCAGCAGTTCCAGAAACTGCTGCGTCTGATGGCAGCTGCGTCCAACGTGATACCTTTTGGCCTGCTGTACATGAGACCCCTACAGTGGTGGCTCAAGACCAAGGAGTTCTCCCTGAGGGGAAACCCGCTCCGCATGCTCAAGGTCATGCAGCGATGCCTACGTGCCTTAGACATGTGGAGTAAACTTTGTTTCTTGTCTCAGGGCCCGGTGCTTGGAGCTCCTTGTCGCTGCGTAACGCTAGTGACGGTCGCGTCTCTCACCAGTTGGGGAGCGGTCATGAGTGGCCGCTCGGTCCGCGGTCTGTGGGGTGGTCTCCATCTCAGGTGGCACATCAACTGCCTGGAGATGCTGGCCGTGTTTCTAGCACTGAAACACTTCCTCCCGGATCTAAGAGATCGCAGGAGGGGAGAGAGGCACCAACGATCTTCTCAGCTGCTCTCACTATGCGCTGAAGTGTCTTGCGGCAGGATGCATTGCAGGCACCATACCACACAGTGATGCAGCTCGTCAGAATCCTGTTGAGGCAGGGGCCGAGGCCCGGGGAATGGAGACTTCAACCCGAGGTGGTGAAGCAGATATGGAGAGTTTTTGTCCAGGTTCAGGTGGACCTGTTTGCGACTCGAGAGACATCGCACTGTCCCCTCTGGTTCTCTTTGAAACATTCAGCTCCTCTCGGACTGGATGCTATGGTACAGACGTGGCCGAGGCTTCATCTGTACGCCTTTTTCCGTTCTGGAGAGAGTGTGCCGGGACGGGGTCCGTCTACTGTTAGTAGCCCTGTTCTGGCCGGTCCGAGTATTGTTCCGATCGCTCTGCTCCCGGGAGTTCTGGAGAGAGTGTGCCGGGACGGGGTCCGTCTACTGTTAGTAGCCCTGTTCTGGCCGGTCCGAGTATTGTTCTCGGACCTGATTTACCTTCTCGACGGCTCTCCATGGGTGATTTCCGTCAGGAGGGATATCCTCTCACAGGCGGAGGGTACGATCTTTCACCCCTGCCCAGAGCTGTGGAAGCCATGGGTGTGGCCTCTGAGGGGGCACAACTCATAGCTTCCGGTCTCTCAACTGAGGTTGTTGAGACCATCCTCCAATCCAGAGCTCCCTCTACAAGGAAACTGTATGCCCTGAAGTGAAAGTTTTCACTTCTTGGTGCGGAGCCCGCCAGCTCGACCCAGTTTACTACCCAGTTGGTACAGTGCTGCAGTTTCTGTAGGCCCGATTCTCTGCAGGGTTGACCCACTCCACCTTGAAAATCTATGTGGCAGCTGTTGCGGCCTACCACACCCCTATCGGTGGTCAGTCAGTGGGCAGACACCCCCTAGTTACACATTTCCTCCACGGTGCGCTGAGGCTGTGGCCTCTGGCCAGAGAAGCTTATGCTAAGCGGTGGATCAGGATGCTATTCCATAGCCTCGAGTCCTCTGATCTCCCCTCTCCTTTGGGGGTCAAGGCTCACTCCTTCTGAAGTTGGACTTTGGTCGGGATGTCCCCGCCTACTTTGTCAGGTGACTACCTGCATTCTGCGCCACTCCTGGCTCCTTTCTCTCGCCTTAGCTGTGCTCTTCCACACTAGGCAGGGATTTGTAAGTCTGCTGTAAGACGCTGCGTCTCAGTGCCATACTTCCGACATCCCTGTGAGCGCTTGCTTTATTCCTAGAAGCTGACGCCGGTTCCACCGCACGTGCTTTTATAGCTTCCTGGTCTCAACGTCACCCGCCTGGGACGTCTCGCCCTTCCATTGGACTGACTTTACATGTGATTCAGAGCGTGGTCACGCTGAAGGCATTCCCAAAGCATTTTCCGACGCAGCGTCTCATTCCCTTGGGGAACCATGGTTACTTTCGTACCTGGAGACGTTTTTTCAATAAACTCAAACTTGAATTTCGATCGGTTGCTCACATAAAGATTTACAACAGACTGCAACATAACTCATGAACTTCCCCCTACAATCTGACTGGTTGATAGAATACTGCTCCAAACTTGGTAAACCACATTAATACTGTTTCTTCTACTGTTCTGTGTTTATGTAACACCAGTCACTGTGAAAAGAGAGGGTTAAATCAAGGTCACTCATATTTGTAGGAGAGGAAACATGATTAAATACAAAGCCAATTCAAGCTCTGTCGATCACTGAACATAACAATGAAGAACTATTATGCTGGTCTGTATGCTTTTGCAATACAGAGCACCACACTGTCTCTGATGCGTTTCAATCCATGCTCACATTAGACGCATTAGAGATAATGCATCTGTTACATCAATAGAAACATCTGAATTCCAGCACACATGGGATGACCAATTAAATAGAGCCCACGCACATACCCAGACGCAAGCCGGTGACTCTTATGGGCATTAAAAGAAGATGAATGCTAAAGGGGGTAATACAGTGACTCAGATGGCAGTAATAGGTTAAGTTGGCTCTGCAGAGGAAGCAGATTTGGCATTTAGGTTAGCTAATTGTCACCCTCCCCATTCCATCTACATATCTTCCCTCTGAAGCTTTTCTAATATATATTTTTATTATTACTATTTTTCTTTATTATAAAGGCTTGGTTTTCCTTAAGCATCTTCAGTGTTTCTCTCTCTACATCTGTCACTATGGTTGTACATTTCAAGGCATGGATTGCGGAAGCGGGGGGGCCGCCCTGGCCTGGGCCCGGGTAGCAAATTATGACATACAAAAATACATAGACTATAGGCTCATATGGTTTAATCATTAAAAGATCGCGATCTTGATTCAAACACATGCAATCGTATTGCTATTACAATGATTCCACTACGTATATCAAACATTTGAAATCACAATCACATCGTAATATTTAAACCTGCTTTCATGCAGCCGCTGATCCAGAGAGAGCAGCGCTCATCAAGCTTTATGTTTGAAACAGCTTCACAAACAGTCAGTTACAGGGTACACAGTAGGTTACATTTCTGTGTTGCAAACATTAAATACTAATAACGAAAGTATTGGGATAAAAGTTTATAGTCCGGATATAGCTGATGTTGCAGCAGCCGCGTTCAAAATGAGAAACTGACCTTTGGAACTCATGTTACACTTCAAATAAAGATTGTAGGCCTATATGTTACATTATGCCAGTAGGTAGCGTCCAGTGACTGTTAAAATGCATTTGATGTCTAATTCATTCAATCAAGAGATTCATTCAAAAACGATCGAATCAAGTTCATTCATTTATTTCAATATTTTTTTTACATATTTTTATTTTTAATAGGCTCATTTATAACATTTTAGACTCATTTATAACATTAAATAAAAAATGTTGTAAGAAACCTAAGTGAATTAGCCTATATATTATTTTGTCTAATGTTTTGTTTTCAGAATCGTGGGAGAACAGTGATCTCTATTCTAAAAATCAATTATCCAGAGTCAAAACCCCCCCCCCCCTTTTTTTGGTACGTTCCGCGATCCATGTTTCAAGGACTTCTGGGAGACTGGAGTGTGGGGGTTGCAGTAACAGGAAAAGGACTTAAAAAGCTGGACTTGGTTCTTTCCTGAATTTGCTGGATTTTATGAATAATTGCAGCTCTTTGTTTGTTTAATCCAATATAAATTCATGTTCCAGGTCAAGTGTTTTTAACAACCCAGGCCCATAGGAAATATGTGCTTGTTCAGAATTTAAATGTCCGATGAGTGTCACTAAAAGGTTAATGCTCTGTTTTCGTGTTGGAAAATAGTAAAACCAGATAGTGTCAAGGAATGTTAAAATGGTTTTATAGTCATAACTTAATAATGTGCAAGGAATTGTGCAAAAATTAGGCTTTCTTAAAGGTGTAATAGGTGATTGTCTTCAGAAACATTTTTTGTTATGCTGGTTGAAAGTCTCATCACATCCCGATAGCAATCATTAAGTTAAGTGTAATTATCTGTATTTACAGTGGGTACGGAAAGTATTCAGACCCCCTTACATTTTTCACTCTTTGTTATATTGCAGCCATTTGCTAAAATCATTTAAGTTATTTTTTTTTCCTCATTAATGTACACACAGCACCCCATATTGACAGAAAAACACAGAATTGTTGACATTTTTGCAGATTTATTAAAAAAGAAAAACTGAAATATCACATGGTCCTAAGTATTCAGACCCTTTGCTGTGACACTCATATATTTAACTCAGGTGCTGTCCATTTCTTCTGATCATCCTTGAGATGGTTCTACACCTTCATTTGAGTCCAGCTGTGTTTGATTATACTGATTGGACTTGATTAAGAAAGCCACACACCTGTCTATATAAGACCTTACAGCTCACAGTGCATGTCAGAGCAAATGAGAATCATGAGGTCAAAGGAACTGCCTGAAGAGCTCAGAGACAGAATTGTGGCAAGGCACAGATCTGGCCAAGGTTACAAAAAAAATTCTGCTGCACTTAAGGTTCCTAAGAGCACAAGGTGCCTCCATAATCCTTAAATGGAAGACATTTGGGACGACCAGAACCCTTCCAATCGAGGGAAAGATGAATGCGGCCAAGTACAGGGATATCCTG
>NW_015537946.1:463153-468503 GCF_001515605.1 Sinocyclocheilus anshuiensis | reverse complement strand
TGCACTCGCAACGATATGGATACATTTATAATATAATTCATAAATATTAAAGCTTTTTAACATAATTTAATGTAGCCTACATACTGAGTGACTGATAACATCTTTGTTATGGAATACATTCGTTGGTTCGCAGTGAGTTCACAGTTTTAAAGGACATCTTTGCTTTAATTTATTTTCAAGATCTGAGGTAAACTATCTGTTGCTTTCAGTATGGCTATAAGGTAACACAAAATTATATTTAAACTCATATTAGACGTTTAACTTGGAATAAAGCACATAATCACCTGAGATTATCTACTGTCATATAGTTTGTATGTTGTTGTTCCAGCCGCGACGTCGAGGAAATAGAAACCGTTTCTAAATTAGAAATTTTGCGTGTCGCCGTCGCGGCTAGTTAGGTCAAAAACTCTGATTAACATGGAAAAGATACCTTTTATAGCGCGTCGCGGCGCGTGTAGTTAGGACACGGCGTAATAGTCACTTTCTTGTCAGATCATCAAAAGCTCAGTAAACACTGCAGGTATCATGATGGTTGATGGAGATGTACACGTGGAGATGTACATTTCATTTTACCAAGTCATTTAACAATTGTCTGAATTTGACAAAGCAGTGATATCTATGTGTTTGAGTTAATTACATACTTTTTACTTCGTTTGTTCACACCAGTTTGATTCATTCAGACCGATATTTTCTTATTTAATTTTAGGAACAAAGGGATGTTGGAAATGAGTGCGATTCAAGCTCCAAATGTATTATTCTGTATTAGTTATAGACCAACAATTAAAAAATATCGAAGACATAATGTGCAAACTTGTGCTGTGTGAACAATTATTTCCCTTGACGGATTGAGAAACTCAACTGTAAAATGGATTCCTGTGGTCTGCCAGTGACAGGCTTATCTTTGTTTTGGGACACTTTTTTAGCAAATATTTATGTGATTAATCTGATTAATCATAAATTATATTAAAAAAAAATTAATTAACTGACAGCCTTAAAATCATATCTTGTATATTTATTTCGTATCCTCTTATCTGCCTCTCTCCGGTTTTTCTTCTCTTAACTACAATGCAATTATTATTATTCTTTTAATATATTTCATAATGTGCAAATAGGAAGAAGGGACAAAAGAAAGATGAAGGAGACGATGGGAGGGGGTTATTTATTTAATTTATTTTCACCTGCTGGAGCTGAGTCACCCTTGATTGTGCAATACATCTGCCAGATATTCATTCCCCTCAGGCCACATCATAATCCCATTTCCTCCTGTCCTGGTACTTCATCTTTCTCACCTAATTTAAGTCATATGGTTTTATTGCTGGGAGCCCCTCTACTCTCCAGCCCACTCTCTCACCACTAATGGGTTCCAACATTGATCTCCCAACTAGTTTGTTTGGTGTTTGTTGTTTGCTAGCTTACTGGTGATTTTAGATATGTATTGTACAATGGGGAACAATTGTTGCTGAAGAACATCTAGGCTAGCATAAAAAAAAATAATAATAATAATAAATTGATGTCAGAGTAAAAGCATATGCATTCTGCCCAAGAATTGCCAACTTAACCCTCTGGGGTCCAAGGGTGTTTTGGGGCCCTAGAGAAGTTTTGCCATTCCCTGACATTTGTGCTTTTTTCAGTTGCTTATAAACATTTTAATGGCTAAAGTGTAATAACACTGTAATCAGCACAAACTGGGCTACAATAATATGTGAGCAGCATGCATGTACGTGATTGTGTTGAAAAAACAATGTTTATGCATGTTTAGTGAAAAACTATCATTTTAAAGTCACTGAAATAAGGCCATAAAACGCATACAGAATATTTGTTCACAAGACTTTTGAGAACTGGATTTTGGCCTATTTCTTAATGCTGTATGGTGTATAGTGACAGGGGTGGTCCTAGACCCTTTTTATGTGGCCTTCAGCCCCCTAAAACTATCTGAACGATCGTGCCAGTGCTGCTTCCTCTAAGTTTATAATACTCGTGTGTTTTAAGGCTTGTCAGTTTAAACATTTTAAGCTATTCAAGCGCAAGACGGCACGAAAGAGATCTCAATGCGGTACTCGCGTGCTGTCATAGATCGTCTCTGTGCGCGCACACACCTGAAGCACGCACACAAGGAAGTCGTCTCTTAGACAGCAAGCAAATGCCACATTGAGTTCTTTTCACGTCTTGAGCAAATTGGCACAAAATTATATTGTCTTGACGATTATCGATGTAAAAACAGTTGGTTACGTCTTAAGTGAACGTAAATAGTCAAGAAAATATCAGATGTGTGTAACGGACCCGTGCATTTCTTAGGCTATGCTAATAATGTTAATCAAACAATAAAAGAAAAAGAGAGAATCACTCGCTGCTCTTAACTAAGTAACTTCTGTAGCTTTAATGGATATCCGTGTATATTTAGGCTACTCCATACAATTTAGGTAATTTGTATCTAGCCCGCCTGTGGATGAAATCCTAGAAATGCCCCTGTATAGCGATATGACCCAGCACCCAAAATACTATCAAAACACTCCAACACAGCCTCCATTCTTCGCGAAAGATGGATAAAAAGGTGCACATGAATTATATACGACCTTATATACGACCCCGTCAAATCCTGGCCAAATCCCAGAGATGCCGATTCGCATGGGACTAATATTATCACAGGACCTCGGTTTTCGGCGAAATATGGTAGGTCATTTGGGGGGAATTTTTACTTAAAAAATTACAGACAGATATGACCCAGCACCCAAAATACTATCAAAACACTCCAACACAGCCTCCATTCTTCGCGAAAGATGGATAAAAAGGTGCACATGAATTATATACGACCTTATATACGACCCCGTCAAATCCTGGCCAAATCCCAGAGATGCCGATTCGCATGGGACTAATATTATCACAGGACCTCGGTGTTCGGCGAAATATGGTAGGTCATTTGGGGGGAATTTTTACTTTAAAAATTACAGACATGGCCGATTCGCAAGGGATTAAGATCACAGACAATCTCCGCAATTATTACAAATGACTAGAGGCCACCAGGTAATCCCGTGCGAATAGGGCTTAAATCAATCAATTAATCAATCAATCAATTTCCCATACATTCATAAATGTCTTTTCCCCACTACACTTTATTTTAAGGTGACATTCTATGTTTGTTTTGTGTTTCAGCACATGGCTTTGGCTTTGTCTCCTTGTTTCCCATTACCACGCCCCCTTGTTTAGCTCTCGTCTTGTCCTTGTTTCACTAAATGTGTTCACCTTGTCCTTGTGTGCTTTCCACACTTTTTTTTTGCTTGTCTTTGCCGGTTTTTTGAGTGCAGTGCATGTGTATTTTGTGCTACATGTAGCTAGTTCCTGTTCTAGTTAAGTCTTTGCTAGTTCCTTGCATACTCTTGTTAAAGTCTTACTCCTTATTTTTTGACAGTAGTTTTTCAAGTCTTCTTCTTTAGTTTAATTTTAGTATTCTCTTTAACTTTTTTTCCCTAGTTATTTCTAGTAGTCTTGAACTCTTGTCTTTTATTTTGTTTGACATTTTCTAGTCATTTACTTTTAGTTTTGTTAACAGGCTTTTCCATTCATTATTTGTTTTGATTAATTTTTTATCAGTTCTTTATTATTCTGCTTTATTTATTTTTTTCTCGTTGCTTGTCTTGATTTGTGTTGTTTTGTGTTCTTGTTCAGTGTTGTCCTGTCCTGTTGTGCTGTGAGTAGTGCTGGTTCCTTCGGCCTGGCAGCCAGACTGCCTCAGAGTCGGTGTTCTTCAAGTAACCGATCTAAGCTTCATTGTGCCTCGCCTGGTCTTCACCACGATCTGCCTGGTCCTCTGCAGTTCTCTGACCTGTTGTCATCCAGGGCTGGTTCCAGCGGTCATCCTCAGCTGTCCTGCCATCGTTTCCTTTGTCCCCTCTTGTTGGACTGTGTTTCACGCCTTACCTGCCCTCTTGTACCTTGTCTGTTTTGTTAATAAACCCTATCATTGTTTATCTGCTTTTTGGTCCTCCCTCACAGATCCTGGGGTTAGGATTAAGGTAAGGGTTTGGTTTAGGGTTAGCTGATTACAATTATACAGTATAACGCCTCAATATCTCACCTTAATATCTGTAATATCAACTTCAAATTTGAAACTTATTTGGACATGTGGCTTTGATTTTATAGCAATTTCAGTTTCCAAAATATTTTGTAAAACGTCTCAGGTTACGTATGTAACCATGGTTCCTCGAGGGAACGAGACGCTGCGTCGGAGGACGCTAAGGGAACGCCCTTCAGCGTGACCGGCTCTGAACCTCGTGTGTAATCAGACCAATAGATGGGCGAGACGTCACGGGCGGGTGACGTAATGACCAGGAAGCTATAAAAGCACGTGCGGTGAGACCAGTGTCAGCTTCCAGGAATGAAGCAAGCGCTGGCAGAGATGCCGAAAGTATGGCCCCGAGATGCAGCGTCTCGTTCCCTCAAGGAACCATGGTTACATATGTAACCTGAGACGTTCCTCTTCAGGAACTCGAGCTGCGTCGGAGGACGCTAAGGGAACGAGAATGCCCGCGCTGCCAGACTTTCAAATCTCGCCTAGTGTGGAAGCGTGCACCGCTAAGGCGCGAGAACAGAGGAGCCAGGAGTGGCTCGCATGTCTAGGCCATAGAACCTGACGAAGGTTAGGGGCGTGGACCATCCTGCAGCGTCGCAGATGTCCTGCATTGAGACACCTGCCAAGAAGGCCTTAGAGGCCGCCACACTTCTCGTAGAGTGAGCCTTGACCCCAAGAGGCGAAGGGAGATCAGAGGACTCATAAGCAATGGAAATGGCATCTACTATCCACTGACTGAGGGTCTGTTTTGTAGCTGGAAGCCCTCTCTTAGGGGGACCATAGCAAACAAGCAGTTGGTCTGCCCTTCTCCACAGGGCAGCTCTGTGGACGTATGCGTCCAGTGCTCGCACTGGACACATACAGTTTAGCCTCTGCTGGTCTGGATCCCCGAAGGGCGGAGGACTGAAGGCCTGGAGTACGACAGGCCGTGGTGTAGCGGAAGGGACCTTAGGGACATAACCCGCTCGAGGGAACAAAAATGCTTTGGCCAGACCGGGCGCAAAGTCAAGATAAGACGGGGCCACTGAAAGGGCCTGCAGATCCCCAACTCTCTTGAGAGAAGATATCGCCAGAAGGAAGGTAGTTTTGATAGTAAGGTGGCGATCAGAGATCTCCTCAATAGGCTCGAAGGGAGGCCTACAGAGAGCCTCTAGTACCACAGCCAGGTCCCACGTGGGGACCCGAGATTGTACCAGAGGCCTCAGCCTCAGTGCACCGCGGAGGAAACGTGTAACTAGGGGGTGTCTGCCCACTGACTGGCCACCAAGAGGGGCGTGGTAGGCC
>NW_015537946.1:462171-463041 GCF_001515605.1 Sinocyclocheilus anshuiensis | reverse complement strand
GATAGCTCGCAAGCGTCGGTTCTACCCGGGGCATCGTCTTATAACCGCGCTCATTCACCCCCGCCACATTGCCATAATAATCGGAGGTGGGAATAAAGAGGCGGGCCGAGAACGGTCTTCCCCACGACTTCGACACCTCGGTGTGGAGGTCGGGGAAAAACGTCAGGCTCCGGCGCGGTGGTGGTGGCTTAACATGCAGAAAACGCTCATCCAATTTACTCTTCTGTGGTTCAGCCAATTTCTCGGCGGGCCACTCGATATTTAATTTGGCCACGGCACGAGTTACCACCTCCAACAGCTCCTCATACTGGGGCGATTGAGGGGGCGAATCCTCATCGACGCCCACCACATCAACCTCCTTGGAGGAAGACAGGCGGAGCGTCGATCCCGTTCTCCGGGGGGAAGTAACCGCAGAGCAGGCTTCCGATCCCAGAGAATGGGCGCTGAATCTGGTGGGTGAGGAAGAAGATAGGGACTCGCCCGTCTCCATTCCCTCCACCAGATCCACCTGCGAACCCCACGAGCGTAATCGCCGCTCCGCCTCGACGGAAGCGGGACCAGCGCCGCGGGGAACGCTAGAGAAGGCTCCCTCCGCAAAGAGAGCCTTCCAGGAGCAGAGAACATCATCAAGAGACGCTCGTAATGCGTGCAGTCAGCTCTCTCGAGAGCCAACTCAGCATGCTCCGCTCCCAGGCAGACAATGCACAAACTGTGTGTATCCCCACCCGTAATGAAACGCGGGCAGGGAGGAACACACAGTCTGAAACGCTGGCTGCCTTCGCCCCTACTCAGATGGTGTCTCTTATCATGTGCTTTAGACATATTTCTTTTCTTTTATTTTCTTCCCTACGGGACAGACAACACCAAATA
>NW_015537946.1:461573-461965 GCF_001515605.1 Sinocyclocheilus anshuiensis | reverse complement strand
TCAGAGGCGGGAATAAAGAGCGGGCCGAGAATGGTCTTCCCCACGACTTCGACACCTCGGTGTGGAGGTCGGGGAAAAAAGGCAGGCTCCGGCGCGGAGGTGGTGGCTTAACACGCAGAAACCGCTCATCCAATTTGCTTTTCTGCGGCTCAGCCATCTTCTCGGCGGGCCATTCAATATTTAGTTTGGCCACGGCACGAGTTACCACCTCCAACAGCTCCTCATACTGGGGCGATTGAGGGGGCGAATCCTCATCGACGCCCAGCACATCAACCTCCTCGGAGGAAGACAGGTGGAGCCCGCTGCCCGGGGGGAAGTAACCGCAGCGCGGGCTTCCGATCCCGGCGAGCGAGTGCTGGATCTGGCAGGTGAGGAAGAAGATAGGGACTAGC
>NW_015537946.1:450578-460732 GCF_001515605.1 Sinocyclocheilus anshuiensis | reverse complement strand
CCTTCATCGCCACCACATTGCCATAATAATCGGAGGCGGGAATAAAGAGGTGGGCCGATAATGGTCTTCCCCACGACCTCGACACCTCGGTGTGGAGGTCGGGGAAAAAAGGCAGGCTCCGGCGCGGAGGTGGTGGCTGAACACGCAGAAAACGCTTGTCTAATTTACTCTTCTGCGGCTCAGCCATTTTCTCGGCGGGCCACTCGATATTTAATTTGGCCACGGCACGAGTTACCACCTCCAACAGCTCCTCATACTGGGGCGATTGAGGGGGCGAATCCTCATCGACGCCCAGCACATCAACCTCCTCGGAGGAAGACAGGTGGAGCCCGCTGCCCGGGGGGAAGTAACCGCAGCGCGGGCTTCCGATCCCGGCGAGCGAGTGCTGGATCTGGCAGGTGAGGAAGAAGATAGGGACTCGCCCGTCTCCATTTCCTCCGCCAGTTCCAGCTGCGAACCCCACGAGCGTAATCGCCGCTCCACCTCGGCGGAAGCGGGACCCGCACCGCGAGGAACGCTAGCGAAGGCACCCTCCTCAAAGAGTGCCCTCCGGGAGTGGAGAACTTGCATCGGAAGACGCTCGCAATGCGGGCAGTCAGCTCTCTCAAGAGCTGACTCAGCATGCTCCGCTCCCAGGCAGACAACGCACAAGCTGTGTGCATCCCCACCTGTAATGAAACGCGGGCAGGGAGATACACACAGTCTGAAATGCTGTCCACCTTCGCCCCTTAGCTGGTGTTTTGTCTTTTCATGTGTTTTAGACATTTCTCTTTGTATATTTATTATTCCTACGGGACAGACAACACCAAACAAGACTCACAACTGACACACTTTGCTGAATGACAGAAAGCTGACGCTGGTCTCACCGCACGTGCTTTTATAGCTTCCTGGTCATTACGTCACCCACCCGGTGCATCTCGCCCATCTATTGGTCTGATTACACAAGATGTTCAGAGCCGGTCACGCTGAAGGGTAGCGTCCTCCGACGCAGCTCGAGTTCCTGAAGAGGAACTATTTATTTTATATAAAATATTAACTTTTTGGTACAGTACATTTTCATTGAGTAAACTTGTATAACTTTTAAACTTGTATTTCTTTCCACCCCAGAAATAAGAATTGTTATTAGGGTTGAATTTGAAACACTATTGCAGCACATTTGAGATAGATAGATTATGCATTACGTTTGAAATAGATAGATTATTCATTTGCTCTCCATACTGGTTCTTGAATAATGAATATGAAAAAAAAACCTTACAGTTTATTACATTTCGCATTTTGGTAGAGGCAACATATTCACCTTGATCTGACCTTGGTATAGAGGCAGCATTTTTACCTTGAGCAGCACTTTTCACACATTAAAATAAGATGGATAGCTTTAGTGATATTTGTACATTTGTCTGTGTTTATATTTAATTTCTGATGAATAATTTGTTATATTCTGCCTGTTTTGGTGGGCCTTGTGTCATATATCGCTCAGGGCAACAGAATCACCACACAATTTTAAGGTTTCTCATATTCAAAAGCCCAGTTTAGCTCCTGTGATTGTAGTCATATATTTGCTTGATTATACCTAAAGTGCACTTGAATTTGTTCTAGATCACATGGTGATGAAAGCTAGTCTTAAAACACCTTTCCTAAGGAAACAGCTTTAAAAATACTATCTGTTAAGTCACTGACTGACAGGACAAAGAGGCAGCAAGGCAGCTGCCTTATAGTTTCAGACACTGTCACTGTTTGACTGACAAGAAAAGCAATTAACCATGATTCACTGTGTTTTACCTGCCATTTGGAGTTGAGTAAAGAGTAAATACAATAATAAAAGACATGCTGTGAAAAAAAGTGGCATAGCCGTGCCAGAAAACACAGATACAATTAGTAGAAATACGCATAGCCTTTAGATCTATGGAAGCATGTTTCTGCTTATTTGGACAAAGTTTAAAATTAATGAATAAAGTTTAAATAAAAAATAAAAAAATTACATTGTGGTATAAGTCACTATTATGTGGTAAATAAATATAGAAATACATTTATATTGTGTTATAAATCTAGATATCAAGATGGATATAAACAAAATATATATATTTATCAAACAATAAATTATAATCGCATCAGCTGCTTCAGTTCTACCTCCGATTTGTCCACGGTTGTCAACATGGTACATTGTGCACATTATTTTACTACCCATAAGTTGCATACATTCAGACAATCAGGGGAGTCTTTCCAAAAGCAACATTAGCCAAATATGGTTGCATGCTTCAGCATAGTTCAACATATTTTAGTGTGTCAACAATCAGTGTCGTTTTTGAAGAGTGTGCATGTGCATAAATGCTCAAAATAATAATAAATGGCAAAACAGGGATCACATTTATATTGTTGAACCAACATGGTTGAAATGACAGTTCCTGTTTTGGGAAACAGTCACAACTAGCTAGTTATTTTTTCCAACAACGAATTGTACTTCGGTAGTTAAACAGCGAGCTACATAATTTTATGCGAAACGGGATGTACATTCGTTAAATGTACATTCAACTCCATTGAACATACTGTGTGCATGACTGAGAGTTTGAGATTTCTCTCTGCAGACAGCAAAACCACAAATAAGTGAAGGACTACTGCTGAATAGACTTCATCATTCACATTGGTTTAGCATGTCCATATGGTAGACTGTAAGTCTTGGTAAAACACAAGATGAAAATATCCCCAATATTTCAAAATTCCTAACAAATTATCCTTTTGTAGATATATTATAAATTGAAACTTTGCATTGCATTGTGGTTAGCTTTTATGATTTGCCATTAGCAAATAATCTTTTGACCCCCTAAAGAACTTTTAGTCTTTTAAATTAGAGGAGCAATTTGTTCAGCAGCCATTACAGACATGTTCTTCTTTTACTGAGATGAAATAAAACACCATGCCAGAAATAGTGAAATGCACATTATTGGTTTTAGATCACCTTGAAAAATTAATGGCACTTTCACGATATTTTTTGTGGTTATTTTGGTAGGAATCTTTTCACCTGAGAGCGAAAATGTAAGTGCATGTTTATAACTAAAAGTGGCCAACAACCATAAATATTGTGATTTGGAATGGTTTATGAGAAGAGGAAGGACAGTAAGAACATTCACACCTGATTTCTCATCCAGGCATCATCATTAGAAAGACCAGCTATTTCTAGCTGCATGTCCACAGGAAAGTTATATTGCTCTGAGCAGTGCTCGAAGTGGGCCGGTACTCACTGGTTTGGTCTACTGGCAATTATTTGCCATTCGGTTCACAGTAGCAGGAATATTCTGGTCTCATAAACCTGAAATCCTTTCTCTGTCCCTGCCCTAATTTCTCCAACTAGAAAGATTGTTAGCTACACTAGCCAATTCATGAGTTCATCACATGTACATACAGTACAATCAGATATAATAAAGAATGCTTATTTGGTGTGCTGTCCAGAGGAGGGCTCCAAGCTTGGAATTTTGAATTTTGAGTACTCCCCCTGTATATCTGGGATAGGAACCAGACAAGAGTGAGGTGATGGGGTAGTGGAGGGATGCTGGGAACCTGTCTCAGGACAGAGGTGAGGGACGACTATATATACCAACCTCTTCTTGCACTGATTGGTTAGATTACCTGAACGTGCTCCTCCAGAAATATATTTAAGAATTAGCATTGAACCTGGCAATTAATTTGTTTCCAGGAACATCTGGTCAGCCGTGAAGGGTCCATTTGATGGACATGTTAAACCACAAATCACACTTCACTTGACTTCACCTGATGTTTAGGGCAATAGACCAAAAGTGACAGTGGCACAGCTCCACCAAACTATTTTCATCCACACCTCTGCAGTTCTTCTGCTGTTCACCAGCAAGATCCCAGAGGTTCATCTCATTTCACTATTACAAACACTTCACCAGCCACTGCTTCCACCTCCACACATGGTGAGTCTTCCTCAGTGTTCTCAAGCACCGCTTCTAGTCCCTTCACTATGCCAAAGAATCAGTGATGTTCTCTCCGGGCTTCACTCTCCAGAGACCTCCAGTTCTAAACATGAAACCAATCTTCCACCTTGCCTCATCATCAGTTTCATCCAATGGACCGTGCACAGTGTGATCACAAACCATCAATGCTGAACCCGTTTCGCAGGAGTGCCCACCAGAAAACATTACTGTTTCATTACCGACTTCCCTTCCTCCAATGTCCAATGTTGTGGTGGTTGATTGGTTTTCCAAAGCAGGTAGGGTTCTGTCACAGCTACACCAGGCTCTCCCCCTTCCCTCTGCAAACTGCTCTCTCCCCAGACTTTTAATCACCTCTATCTGCAAGCAGTAGACATTCGACAAAGGACTGCATATATACAGTACCTTACTCATTCCCTTAGTCGGTGTCTAGTCTCCCTTTGGGAATGTAAATTATTTTCTCAGTACTTATGTTTAATTGCCTGTGTTGGCCTTTTTCTTCATATCTGTTTTCACCCTTAGCCTCAGTCTGGTTGACTCTGTATACTCATCATTTCAATGAATATCTACAATGAATTTCCTCTGTTGGGTGCATCCTCATTCCACATGTGTCAGCTCCTATCAGTCTCTTCCATGAAAAAACAATGCATTCTGATAGCAAGTAATTCACATGGGAAGTTGCCGTCAGATGAACTCAGAAATGTGAATCACACATGATCCAACACTTGTACATATGGCCCAATGCACCATGTTACAGTTTTTCTCAATTGCTTTGACTCAATTCTCGAATGAAACTTTTTTTTTCCCGAAACAATAAGTGATGGGTGCGGCATTCAAGGAAATTTTTTCCCCGGTGCATGGCAATGGAAAACATCAGATGTGATGTTGATGAAAATCTTTGGCCTGACCAACAAGAGCGACAGGATGTCCATCAAGAATAATTTTTGAAGTATTCAAAAGAAGTATTTTTGTGTATTTGTGGTAACATAAGAAATATGAAATGTACAGTAATTGGACAAGCAAGATTTCACTTATATGTAATGCATTCGTACAAAAATAAATGTACTGCATAAATACAAATGTTCATATACTCTTTTTTTTTTTTTTTTATTTTATTCTATGTACTATTGACTCTTCTCAACACATATCCAATTTTTTAATAAAACCTTCATTTCCATGGTTGACTGTCATGGTGAAAAAACAACTAAACATTTTGACCAGTGTGGCTCACACGATGACAAAAATACTTTATATTTTGGTGGCCTTGGCCAAATTACTGACACGATAACTAGGTTTTGAAGCATGAAGGAAATGTTTTGGGTGAGTAACTACATTTTGCAGACAAGCAATAAAGTTCTGAAGTTCCAGCAAACAGTTGTGACATTTGCACTCACAGTTTAGAGAATGTTAAGATTGTTTCAAAAAATGTGCCAAAGCAATTGAGAAAAACTGTAATATCAGCTAACACTTTATTTTGATGGTCCCCGATAAGACATTCTACTGACTATAAGTAACTTTGTACCATGTTGTAGTAACATGTCGACTTATTCTACTAACCCTAACCCTAACCTAACAATCTACTAATACTCTAATGGCAGATATCTGACATATTGTAGCAGTTTTTGGTTTTTAGTTAAAAAGCTTTTACATAGGCAACAGAATTTCTAAAGACGACCATCAAAATACAATGTAATGTCCATGCTTTATATAAATAGATATATAGATATAGATACAGTATATATATATATATATATAGATATATATTAGGGCTGTCAGTCGATTACATTTTTTAATCGCGATTAATCACACACTTCATGAAATTAAGCATAGACCATTTATCTTGTTTCAAATGTTTATTTTGTCATAATTTGCTATATCCAGCAAAGTTAACCAAAAGATTGAAGGGTGATTCTCAAAAAAATATTTTTTCAAGATAAATTTAGATGTCTTTCACAGCAACATAAACATGACAAATCAAAACATTATCGTGAATGTGTGTGGAAACAATGTGAATGTACGGAAATGTCTGTGCCTGTGCATAAATACAATGTGCGATCGGTGCGTCAAGAGCACTCATACACGCATTATATAACGGACTCACGCGTGCTTACTGTACGCCACAGCAATCGCCTTTACCTTGATTGCAGTCTTGGATGTGTTGATATGTTCAGTCTGTACTTCACACAGCGCGACGTGTGAGGGCTCGCAATGCATTCGCTTACTGGATCATTGGGCTTAAAACTTTCCCGGAGTTTAGCAGCTTAAAATGATCTAATCGCAAGCAGAGAAGCAAAATTGGGTTAAAGTGTTAGCATAGAAATTGTGCTACAGTAATTTTAACTAATATATAAATAATATATAAGTAAATATATATATATTGCAGCTTTATACAAATAGTTTACCTGTTACAGCCTTTATAACGGTTCATTTAGCTGCTGACCCAATTTAACTCTTAGTTTTCTTCTTATCAGCACCTACTCATGTTTTTAATTTGAGCATTTTCTAAACAAGTCTCCACTGTGCTAATTATTATTGCTGTGCAAAGTGTCGAATAGAAGCCCTACAGCAGCAGCAAATCAAAATAATTTCCATTTCCACACTGTAAACATGAGTTTGAGGTTGATTTGGATGAGACTTAAGTTATGATGCAACACTGGTGTTTTCCAAAAGACTTCAGTTTGTGATTCACCTGATACCATCTTCCTGGGTGGTTAAAAAATTGAAAAACACTGACATTATGAATAGGACAGCAATAAAATCACAGACTGGCTCCTGTAAATGCTGAAATTACCTCACATGCCTTTAAAACAATTAATGTCTGAACAGTGCTTTCAGCAGATTAACTAACAAATAGTTCTAAAAAAAATCTACCGTCAGTATTTACTAAAGACACGCAACGTTAGTGATGAAAAGGCATGGACACAATTATTTTGTGGCTGATCTTACTGCATAAGCATTTGTAGGAGTTTCCCTTTCAAACAAAATTTATGGGAGAAGAGTAAATAAACCATGCAACATGATTTACAATGCCATTATTTAACGGCCAGATAAGCATGTCTTAACCCATTTTGCACTTGATATGGCTGTGATAATTTATGCTGCTCTTATTAGACTGCATTGGTCATTATGAAAATTAGCTTTAATTTGTGCATTTTCAGTAGATCACCCAGAGAACTTTCTACTCCCATCGGCGCTTTTATTGGATTACGGTCTCACTCTGATTTTCCCTGTTTAGTAAATCTGGCCGTGGGTATCTTGGCAAATCTGAGCAATTTGTGAGTTTCTTCTTCTTCTTCTGAATCTCTGTAGGAGACACATAAATTAAGCAAATTCCTTATTTGCTCTGCATTTAATCTTATTTATGTCGCATTGGAAAAAAAAAACAATCTAATTTGTGTTTTTTTTATGCAGAGAAATAAAATATAAAAAGTATTTTCCTTTTTAAAACTGTATAAATAGCATTTTAATCTTAAATAATAAATTAAGCTGTATAAAAGAACACAGTTAAAATCTTAATTAAAGTTTCTCTTTATTCTTTTATGGAGTTTTAATTTCAGCTTTCATAGCATATCAGAAAGGAAATATGCACCAGCCTTGCTTATTTGGTCTCTTTGACAGTGAATATTGCATGCTGGTACTGGTTAATGGCCAATGTCTATTTAAAATAGTAATTCACATAGAATTAAACTACTGCTAACATGCACACACTTACACACACCACCAGTGCTACAATAATAAGTCTGCAGTAATGAATCAGGCTGCTCCGTTTCTATTCACTTGTTCACTGCATGCCTGTTGGTATTAGCCATGAGGCCTAAAGAACAGAGAGGCATTTACTAATTCCTGTGAAACTGCACTAAGGGTTTCCTGATCCACAATTCCTTTCACATCACTGCATTTCAAGCACTATTTTTAAGAGTACAGAGTCAATTTTATAGTGGAGTTGCTTGCTCCTTTTATAGAGGAATAGTGGTAGAGCTCTCATGTGTCCTTCAGTATTGGTTTTGCCTTTGTCGGCCAACAGTTTGGAGGTTTGAAGAGAGGCTGACACTAGTTGGAGGCAGAGCCTCCTTACAGGGCCTAACAAGGTTTGTAGTACACACACACACACACATGCATCTAGCACTGGGTTTCAATTAATGTGCTGCTTGCTGAGAAGATGAAAAATGTGGCAGTGATTTTCATCTGTCAAATTAGGCTTGAGCATGAGAGGGCAGAAGAAAGAGAGAGAGAGAGAGAGAGAGAGAGATGGAGAAAGATAAAATGTGAGAAATGAGAAAGCGTGAATAAGTGTCCAGCGAAGCAAGCAACTGGACAGGGTCAAGGCTCCTCGTCTTGTTATTTTGTCAAAACAGGTAAAAAATGAAAAGACAGCAAGCAAGCGCACCACAGAGAACTATCAAAATGCAACGAGGTCACCAGAATTTATTTCATGAAAATGAATTTCCAAGCGTGGCACTCTCGACCCTTCATTATGTTCTCCTTCACACAGTAAATCAGACACTCTAAGCCACTTTCTATTAAAATTCACAAAGACCTACTTGCGTCTCGCACTGCAATCATGTTCAATCAATTCTCAAACCAAGTAATGTCTCTCTTAAGTAAACCATTTGAGGTGTGTAATTATAATATTTCTTTTAATTTTGGGATGTTGGTCGGCTGGACGTTGGTTTTTAAATTGCATAACAACTACTAGAGAGGAATGAATGCATTTGTAAATGTTTGTTTTATTTTAATATTTAAAGTGCAGTTACTTTATGAGTGACTCAAAGTGTTCAAATATAATCATTCTTAATTTCTATGTTCAAAAGGATAATTAATTTAAATCCCGAATGTTTGCAGAAAACCAGCTTGACCTATAGCTACCCCCCCATATACATGTTTCTTAGTAGGTAAGACAGCAAATATTTTTTATAAGCTAATTTTATTATAATTATTAGCTCAATCATTTTATATCTATGCTTTTATCCAAAGCAACTTACATTCAAGCTACACATTTTTATCAATTAATGCATTTCTTGGGAATCAAACTCATGACCTTGGCAATGATAATGCAATGGCCTACAGGTAGAGCTACAACAATTCTATAGGAACTGAAGTAAGCATGATGTAATGTAAAGTGTTCATGGTCTGAGTGACTCAGTTTTTCTTAAAGCTTCATAATTCTCCTGTGAAGGTGACTCCACAGAACGTTTACATTTGGGAAAAGAATATTCGTGCCAAAGTACTGGTACTTCAGCTTCAACAATGGCACATTAAAATAATTTAGGGGTATTTTTGAGTGTTTCAAATACAAACCTCACTAAGAACACTTAGTGAGAGAAATTCAATAATGTCAATGATACAGTTTGACCAAGGGTCAAAGTACTTTTGCAAGCTATTATCATAAAAAGTATTAATTTCTCCTTCACTTGCATTCAAATTTCTTTTATAGGCCTATATGTTAAATAGGACTGTATGATGTGGAAAAAAAAATGCTACTAAAGATGTCCTTGATATGGAAATGACACAAACAACAGTAACCCTTTACAATAAAGTCCGATTACTTAACTTTAATTAATGCATTAAAGGGGTCATATGATGCAATTTCAAATTTTCCTTTCTCTTTGGAGTGTTACAAGCTGTTCGTGCATAGATAAGATCCCTAAAGTTGCAAAGACTAAAGTCTCAAACCCAAAGAGATATTCTTTATAAAAGTTAAGACTTGTCCACGCCCTCCTAAAACGCCTCGTTTAAACACGCCCCTACATGTCTACGTCACAGTGTGGGAAGATTTGCATAACCCCGCCCAAATGTTCACGCAAATGTTCACGCAAAGAAAGAAGGCGTAACTTTTATTCTTGCTGTAGTATTGTTGTTGCCGCCGCTGCCATGTCGTGGAGACGCTGTGTGTTTCGTTGTGAAAGCGAAACTATTTTGTTTGACCTTCCAAAAGAGGATGATATCCGCTTCGTCATGCTTAGAGTTGATCTGTGCGGGTCGCTGAGGAAATACATCAACTTCACGCTGTGGCTCGCCGGATCGGCTTTCACCGTGGACGAAGCGGAGTTCAGCCCGGGGTCGTCACATGTGGTTGCCGCAAGCACACCGGAAGCCCTCCTTCGTCGAATCCGCCGGCCGCGCCGTTCTCAAGAACGCCGGCCGTTCCTCACTCAAGCCCGCCGGCCACCGCTCACTCAAGCCCGCCGTGTGTGACGCTGTGTGTTT